>NW_024081279.1:0-67356 GCF_003009895.1 Hyaena hyaena
AGACTCTTGAATGCTGACAAAAACTGAGGACTGATGGATGTGGGAGGGAGGGGGGATGGGCATGGAGGAGGGCACTTGTGGGGATGAGCACTGGGTGTTATGTGGAAACTAATTTGCCAATAAACTATTTGTGAAATAAATAAAAAAAAGAATTCAAACCAGTTCAAAACTGCTATTGTCATGAAGTTTTGCCTCCTTCCTGGCTCCTTGGATAAAATATCTTTTCTTTTGTCTCTGCAACTATATCAAATGCCCAGGTTCTATCTAAACCATGGAGGCCACTACAATCCCTCGCTCCAGGTGGCTTTTCCTGTCTGACCCAACTTAGTATAAATAACTACAATGTGTCCAGTTGAGTCCTAATATGTGAGTTTGGGTGGAGCCGGTGTTTATTAAATACTTCTCTAATAAATATGTGACCAATCAAATTGTAATATACGATACAAAGAAATTACTCAGAAAATTACTTGAAATGAATGACATAATTTTCAAAATGGAAGATATTTTATTATTATATATGGGTACTTCCGTGATAAAAATAATTCACATTCATTGAAGATAAATTTATAAAGCACACAAAACTATGAAAATAAACTTTAATCTCTTTAATGTCCTAGAAATCCTGTTAATTTTAGCATACATATTCTTCTAGGGTTTTCTCTATGCTTTATTGATTTATAAGTATATTAAAAAAATAAACACCAAAAGTATGTAACACAAATTAAATTATTCTAATCAACTTTTCCAAGTTCATCTGCACGCAATAAATAGCATCATTTATCTGGAAAGGGGTTTAGAGAATGGGCAAGAAATTCAGTTTGCAAAATTCACAAAAACATTCATTTATTCCTGGAATTCTTTTTGGCTTCCTGACAATAAAGACTTTATTGGTCACCAGAAAAAGCAGCTCATTTCTCTGCATTAGTCTGATTTCAAAGTAGCCCTGCCCGACCCTCCCTTTTAGTCCACTTATCTTAATAGAAAATAAACGATTAGATTTTGTCCTGAAATTGACACCAGAACCAGAATTTAACCCCCATGAAGAAGGGAAGGATAACCTTTAGACCTTATCACTTACAAAATATGAATGAGGCTGACAGGAGTGGGCAGCCAGGGGGAACTGGTGAGTTCTCCCAGTCTCAGTTTCTCTGAGAGTTCCATAGAGCCCCCAACTCTGTTGACAGGCTGGTCATGTTCTCAGCCTGTATTCCCGTTAGCTTGGATAAGAATCTGAATTTTAGATGAGCCATTAAGTCATTCATATTTACCACAAAAGTGTCCAAATTATATTTATTAACTGTGACATAAAGGAGGCAACAGTTTTTTCCTTTCTTTTCCTTTCCCTTCCCCTTTCCTTTTCTTTTTCTCTTTCCCTTTTTCTTTCTCTTTCCCTATCATATATATATATTATTATTCTGAAATATATTGTTCTGATCATATATATATACACGTGTGTGTGTGTGTATATATATACAGATGTATATGTATACGTGTGTATACACTGCTGACCTTATATAATGAATTTGGAAGTTCCTTCCTTTTCTATTTTCTATTTTCTATTTTTTGGAATAGTTTGAGAAGAATAGGTATTAACTCTTCTTTGAATGTTTGGTAGAATTCACTTGTGAAGCCACCTGGTCCTGAACTTTGTATGTTAGGAGTTTTTGCATTACTGATTCAATTTCATTGAATGTAATTGATCTGTTCAAATTTCCTATTTTTTTGAGATTTGGTTGTGGGATATTATAGGCTTCTAGAAATTTAGCCATTTTGTCTAGGTTGTCCAATTTGTTGGCATATACTTTTTCATATTTTCTCATAATCCTTTGTATTTCTGTGGTGTCATTTATTATTTCTGCCCTTTCATTCCTGATTTTGTTTATTTGAGCCCTCTTTTGTTTTTTGATGAGTTTGGCCACAGGCTTATCAATTTTGTTGATCTTTTCAAAGAACCAGCTCCTAGTTTCATAGATCTGTTCTACTGTTTTTTGTTTTTTTTTAGTTTCTATTTTGTTTATTTCTCCTCTACTCTTTATTATTTCCTTCCTTCTACTTGTTTTGGGTTTTGTTTTATTGTTCTTTTTCTAGTTCTTTTAGAAATGGACTGTGGTTTCATTTTCATTTCTGTCCGTGTGTTTTTTTCTTTCCCCTTTCATTTTTTAGTTGACCCAGTCATCATTTAGTAGCCTGTTATTTAACCTCCATGTAATTGTACTCTTTATAGAGGTTTTTCTTTTTTTCTTTTTAAAAAATGTTTTATTATTTATTTTTAGGAGAGAGAGAGAGAGAGAGATAGAGCACGTGTGGGGGAGGGGCAGAGAGAGAGGGAGACACAGAATCTGAAGCAGGCTCCAGGCTCTGAGCTGTCAGCACAGAACCCGATGCGGGGCTCCAACCCACAAACTGTGAGATCATGACCTGAGCCGAAGATGGATGCTTAACCAACTGAGCTACCCAGGTGCCCTTATAGAGTTTTTTCTTGTGCTTAATTTCTAGTTTCTTAGTTTTGTGGTCAAAACAGATGCATCATGTGATTTCAACCTTTTTGAATTTGTTAACATTTATTTTATGGACTAATATGTGATCTACTCTGGAAAAAGTTCCATGTGCACTTGAAAAGAATATGTATTCTGCTGTTTTAGGATGGAATATTCTGAATATACCTGTTAAATCCATCTGGTCCAATGTATCAAAACTATTGTTTCCTTGTTGATTTTCTGTTTGGATATCTGTCCATCGATATAAGTGGGGTGTTAAAGTCCCCTACTATTATTATATTACTATTAATTGTTCCTTTATGTTTGTTATTAACTGCTTTATGTACTTGAGTGCTTCCATTTGGGGTGCATAAATACTTATAATTGCTATATCTTCTTATTGGAGTGTCCCCTTTATGATTATATTGTGCCCTTCTCTGTCTCTTGTTACAGTGTTTATTTTAAAGTCTATTTTGTCTGCTACAAGTATTGCTTGCCTGGCATTCTTCTTACATTCATTTTCATGAAAAATGTTTCTCTATCTCCTCCCTTTCAATCTGCATGTGCCTTTAGGTCTGAAATGAGTCTCTTGTTGGCAGCATTTAGATGGGTCTCATTTTTTCATCCATCTGTCATTCTATATTATTTGATTGGAGAGTTGAATCCATTTATATTCAAGATAATTATTGATAGTATGTAATTATTGCCATGTTGTTACTTGTCTTATTTATTTATTTATTTATTTATTTATTTATTTATTTATTTATAGTTCTTCTCTGTTCCTTTCTTCCCCTCCTGTCTTTTCTCATAAGTTGGCTTTCTTTTATGAGATACTTGGGTTCCTTTTTTTTTTATTTTTTGCATATCTTTTACTGTTTTTTTTATTTTTGGTTACCATTAAGTTTGTATGTAACATCTTCTGCACATAGACCCTATATTAAGTTGATAATTGCTTAAGTTTGACCCATTCACTACTCCTTTCCCCTCCCCACCTATGTTATAGGTATATGGTGTCAGACTTTACAACCTTGTATTTTACAAGTCCCTTGACTGATTTTTACAGATATACTTATTGTTGCTGCTTTTGTGCTTCCTCCTTTTCTTACTCTTACTTATGATTTTTCCTTTCTGCTCGGAGTCCCTTTAACATTTCTTGTAGGGCTGGTTTAGTGGTCATGAATTCCTTTAACTTTTGTTTGTCTAGAAAACTCCTTATCTCTCCTTCTACTCTGAAATGATACTCTGCTAGATAGAGTGTTCTTGGCTGCAGAATTTTTTCTTTTCAGCACTTTTAATATATCATGCCATCCCTTCTTGCCTGAAAAGTTCCTACTGAAAAATCCGTAGATAGCCTTATGAGATCCCTTGTATGTAACTGTTTTCTTTTTTTTCCTTGCTGCTTTTAAAATTCTTTATCACTACTTTGTACCATTTTAATTACTATGGATTTGGTGTAGACTTTCTTCGGTTGGTTTTGGTGAGGGGTCTCTGTGGATCCTGGATCTCAATATCTGTTTCCTTCCCCAGATGCAGGAAGTTTTCAGCTACTGTTTCTTCAAATAAAGGTTCTGCCCCTTTTCTCTCTCTTCTCCTTCTCAGATCCCTATAATGCAAATGTTATTATGCTAATAGTGTTGCTGGGTTCCCTAGATCTGTTCTCATTTTGCATAGTTCTTTTTATCTCTCACCTACTCACCTTGCTTACTTTCCATTATCCTGTCCTCCAGGTTGCTGATTTGTTCTTCTGTTTTCTCTAGTCTGCTATTTATTCCACTTAGCATATTTTTAATTTCATTCATTGTGTTCTTCATCTCTGATTCTTTTTAACCTCTTTTTTAAGGGTCTCATTGATGTCCTCCACTCTTTTCTCAAGTCCAGTGAGTATCTTTATGATCATTACTTTAAATTGCCTATCAGGCATATTGCTTATCTCCATTTTACTTAGGTCTCTTGCTGTGATTTTATCCTATTCTTTCATCTGGGACACATTAGTCTGTCTCCTCATTGTGTGTACCTTTCCATGTGTGTCTCTGTGTATTAAGAAAGTTGGCTATGTCTCCTGATCTTGAAAGTAGTGCCCTTATGAGTAGGAGGTCCTGTGGTGCCTTGCCATGCAATGTCCCTCATTTATTGGAACCTGGCACTTCAGGGGTATCTTCTATGCGTGCTATATGTGCCCTACTATTGTGGCTGAGCCCCTGTTTCCTTCAGTCCCATCGTCTCCAGTGGCTTTCTTTGTCTGTTGGGAACAGTGTTTCATCCTTGTGGTGTTCATAGACCAATCTTAGGCTCCCTTGGGCTTCGGTTGAGTCAGACCAGGAGTTTGCCAGTGATGCAGCTGCACCAAACTGTAAGGAGCTTTCCCTGTGTTGTCCCCTGAGAAGCTTCCTGTGGTGGGTGGAGGCTGCAGTCAGATAAGCTGTCTTCCCGCAGCCCGTTGCTGGGGCCACAGTCTGACTGATGTATGTGTGTGTGATTATCTTTCTCTTTTCCTGGGGTAGGGCAGTGCTGGCCTCTGTTGCAACTGCTTGCAAACTGCCAGGCTTGTGGCCCCACTTTGGACGGGCTCTGGCCAAGAGCACGCTGGAGGGGGCGGATTCAGAAGATGTAAGGGCAGGGTGTGTGTGCGCAATTTTAACAAGGTTTGCATGCTGGTCCTCTGCGAGATATGCCACTGCCACCAGGACCACGCTGGTAGGTTGGAGGGCATGGATCGGCAATGTGTGTAGGTAGGGAGATGTGGTGTAACCAAAGCTGCCTTGGTCCTTAGAGTGGGGACCTGCAGTGCTGGGACTGAGGCAGGCCTGGCTGAAGGGGCTGGACAGGGTGATGGTATGAGCCAGTTAGGTGGGGAGTGCTGGTGCCACACTGGTTCATGTGGGTGGCTGTGTGTTTATGCTGTGGGGTGGGAGAGGAAAATGGCACTGGTCACCTCTTTTCATCCTAGAGGGGTCTCCCACAGATCTCTGTCCCATTCATCCTCTGATATTAGTAAATAAGTCTCCTTCCTGTATGCCCGGGGTGTTTTTCAAACTGTTGCGTCTATGCTATACTTCTGTGGGCTGTTTGTTGTGCTATCTCTTTAAGGGTGGGGACTCAGTTTCCTCTCACCAGCCTGACTCTCACAGAGCTGAGTTTATTGATTTTTAAAATTCTGTTGGTTGCGAGAACCCACAAAATTTGGACCCTCTGGTTTTCAAAGCAAATGTTATGGGGATTCATCTTCCCCATACCAGCTACCCAGTGTGAGAGTCTACTTCTCTCCCTTCTCTGTGCTTCTGACAGTCTGGCAGGTCCATTTACCTCCCCACAGCATTTCCACCCTTCCTACCCTCCTCAGTGTGGCCTTTTCTCTGTATTTAGTTGTGGAGTTTTTTCTTCTAGCCCTTGGGTGGTTTTCTGGGTTATTTACACTGATGTGAGTATCCATTATATCTAGCCGTATCGATGAGAGGAAGGGAGCTTGGGGTTCTCCTAATCTACCATCTTCCCAGCCATCTATAACAATGCTTTATTCCTGAAAAGTTCTGAACACATGTATTAAGGGGCATTTCCAGCAGTGTAGATTAACAACAATCTACTCACATATATATTTACCACCACCAATGAGCTATTACAGGTACTGGAAAGAGAAGAAACTAAACTACCTAATGATTTTGATTTCACAGACTGGATCTTGGGATCAAGGGAGAAGATACTCATTCCAACTGTCTCACTTGCAAGGCACCCAATCTGTTCTTTGGGGAATGGGGTTAGGGCAAGGCGAGGGATGACTAAGAGTCTGAGCTATACCTTAGATACCTAGGATTACCATCAATGATGTGGCCTAAAATAAATATGTTGAGTTAGGGGTGGAAGAGGTAGAAAGCACAGCTGGCTGAACCTGTAATAAAGGACATAAAATAGAGGGACCATCAGAGATTCTCGAGGAAGGTCACAAGAGACCCTTTTTTCTTTTCTTAAGTTCGTAAATACAAAATGCTAGTATCCAGTATCCTTCAAGTTCATATCCTAAAAATATTAAGTCCTCCTAAATTTTTGTTTCCATTCTGCTCCCCAGGGCCTAAGTATAGTAACTGCTGAACTGAAAGCAGACTTTGAGTTACTCACAGTATCAATTCCTTTTCCTTTTTTCTATATTTCTTCATGCCAGCAATACCCAAAGTATTCATTCTGTTGTTTTCAGCTTTATGTCACAATAACTACTGTCTTTTCCTTGTTTATGAATTCTAATGCCTATAAATCTTGATTCTAAAATTTTTTTTCCTTTTATCCTCAGATTTGCTTAGCTGAGGAACTTCACTAAAAATATTCCTGACCTGAAACTGCTTAGTGTCTATGTTTTCAGGAACCCCATGCAAATCTGGATATCATCAGGTTTCTTTTCCTTCTCTGTACACTGCATGATTCCTGTCTGGGAATGTCTGTTAAGACCCCTGAACTGCAAACACTAGGTGACAGACAAATAACACCTTATTTCTAAGCAAGGTGCTCAAATAGTTTTTCACAGTTGTAAATGTATTAATTTATGGAACATGAAACAACATTATTCCAATTCTATCAAACTTGTTATTTGCTAACTTCTACCAGTTTAGGAAAACTTTCTGATTACAATCTGTCTCTTACTAATATACTCTTATCAATACACCAATGCACTCCTCTGTAATTAGACTTACTTAATATCATATTTTAAAACAAACACCTTGTAACAATTACAAACAATGGGTGCTGAAGGAAGTACTCTTACTTTATGTTTTCTTTTGCTATTTTACTTCAACACTTAAATATTTACATCCTCAAGAATGAAATCTGGCCATGTGTAGCAACATGGATGGACCTTGAGGGTGTTATGCTGAGCGAAATAAGTTAGGCAGAGAAGGACAAATATCATATGTTTGCACGTATAGGAGGATTAGGAGGAACTTGACGGAGGAACAAGGGGGAGAAGAAGGGGGGAAATGGTGGGGGAAAGGGAGAGATGCAAACCATGAGAGACTCTTGAATGCTGACAAAAACTGAGGACTGATGGATGTGAGGGGGAGGGGGGGATGGGCATGGAGGAGGACACTTGTGGGGATGAGCACTGAGTGTTATGTGGAAACTAATTTGACAATAAACTATTTGTAAAAAAAAAAAAAATTGACTTAACTCAAAAAAAAAAAATTTACATCCTCATGATCCAAGAGGACTTTCTGATCATAGGAAATACTCTGATTACTCTGTCTTGTGTAATAGGGTCATCCCTCCTCTAAAATTAACATCTGTTGATAATCCCTCCAGGATAAACTGGAGAAGCTGTGATTATTCTGGCTTGAGATTATCTACCACTTGGATAATCACCATGGCCACAGAGGCAAGGTCAAGAAGTTGGCCGCTCACATTCAAAACATGGGTTTAAGGAGAGAAGAAGTTAATTTTTGAGTTGAGTGACATGGCCAATAAACACTTTAGTGAGATGACCAGCCATTCCAATTGGAGTTCACTATTACTCTTACTAATAGAAAGTTAATTATTAATTATTATGTGCCCAATGCTTTAAGGATATTAACTCATTAATTCTCATCACAAGACTAAAAAATTGGTCCTATTATTATTACTATTCTGTAGATGAGAAAACTAAGACAGAAAGAAGTTAGCTAAATTACTGAAGGTCACAAAATCACAGGATGTAAAAATGCAATTTGAAAACATGCATCTTGGTTCCAAACTTATGCTATTATGAACTATACTATATTACATATATATAATATATATTTTACTATATTATTTTTCTATGGTCAACATATCCTACTGAATAGTCTGTGATTCTATGATCATATATATATTATATATATATAAAATGTTTTATTTATTTATTTCTGAGAGAGAGAGAGAGAGACAGCATGAGCAGGGGAGGGTCAGAGAGAGAGGGAAACACAGAATCCAAAGGCAGCCTCCAGGCTCTGAGCCAGCTGTCAGCACAGAGCCCGACGCGGGGCTCAAACCCAGGAACCGTGAGATCATGACCTGAGCTGAAGTCAGACACTTAACCGACTGAGTCACCCAGGTGCCCCACTATGATTATATTTTAAGAGGTGCAGCTGACTCTGGTTACCTCCCCATCAAAAAGGAAAAAAAAAGGTTCTGTTCTATTCTTTCTACTTAGTGCATGGCCATTCACCTAGAGACCATATTTCCTATACTGCAGCCAGGTATGTCCAAGTGTTTTCGTTTTCATAAACAAAATATGAGTACACATGGAATATACCATATTTCAGTCTGGGCCTTCAAATATTGAATAAGTATTCTGACATTCTCTTTTCCTGTCTCAAGATCTGGAGTCCAGATATGTGCCTCAGAAACCTAGAAAATTTCAAGAGTGAAAAAAAAAAAAAGAAATTTCAAGAGTAACATGAAATACTCTTTCATATTTGTAAACATTGTATTTTAGAGTCCTTTTTTAAAAGCGATATAGACATTAACCTTCATTAGTATAAAAGATGAGCAAAATGAATAGAGATCTTTAAATTTCCTGCAGGAAATCTCAAAAGACATAGTAAGAGAGAAAGAGAAAGGAAACTCTGAACTGAAATTTTAAATGTGCAGGGAATAATTGCTTCATTTGGGGGAGGGAATAAAAAGGGACAACTTCATCAAAATGTATAATTATGATCTAAGATTTCAAGTGACTATTCATTTCTACCAGTAAGGCTCTTTTTCACTCACTCAGACTGTAAGTACCACACAGACTCATGAGGAGAAGCTCCATATATGTCAGCGGTAATGACACTTGCTATCTGATGTGAATTGAGCCATATTGCTCTTCTCTTCAAAGAAAGCCAACCCTAAAGGCAATTTTGGTTTATTCCCACAATTACTACAATTTAGAGAGAGAAAGGACTTCATTTTCTAATCCAACTATATATCCTCTTATTTTATGATGCACTTCCCTCAAAAAGAAATTAATAAGTAAGTCCACATTTGCAACCAGAAACTTGATATTGTAAAAATATTGTCTGCTACATTTTCTACTGCCTACTTCCACCTATGCAACCACCTATGTCCATCTATTCTCTGCTTATTTGTACCCTCTACAGAGATATTCTGTCTAATCACCCCTTCTTGAGTCTCCAAGAGGCAGTGAAAATATACCCCACAATATGCAGAAGCAGATGCAAGTGTGTGAACAGTGGGGGAGAAACAATTGTTTAAATGTGAGGAGCCATTCTCCCAAATTGCAGACACAGTATCTGGTTGTTACCTTTGTTCATCTATGTTTTCTGATTGTTTTATAAAAACACTGATTGTTTATCAAACTGAATACTTGAGAAACAAGTGAAACAACTGAAACTTCTCTAAGGTACTATCCAAGAAATCTCTAAGAAGTAAGCTATTGAAATAATTTTAATATATTCTTTATCATGTGTAGCAAGGACCCTGAAGTCAGTGGGGAGCAGTGCATGCAGAAACGTTTGTGTGAAACTCTTCCAGGGTGAGAACTGGAGGGAAGATAGACAAGTGGATTGTCTTAGGACTCCTGAAACCTGAGCAGGGAGAAAGTATGGACTTTCCAACCCCCTTTCACTCATATACATTCTGTAGTCCACTGATAGCCACATAACTGTCCTAAGTAGTTCAGAACAGCAAGGATTACTTTTACTTTTGATTCTGGTGTCCTCCTCAGGTTCCCTGAATATGTGGCTGTTATATCCAGATTTGACGTTGTTTCAGGAAGAGCCTTGTGCCCCTGTTGACTTCTTTAAGCAGAGCCTCAATACCAGTCCTGGATTGTTTTATTACAGGACTTACAAGTAAAAGGTTACAAAAAAGTTCATAACAAAGCTTTCATCTTCTTGAAGCCATACTTTGCTGGTTCTTCTCTATTACTTACAGATGAATAATAGTGAACCTAACTCTAGATGAGCCTGGCTCTAGCTATTATAATTTCTAAGAAACTTGGAAGGCAATGACTGTATTTTCACATTTGTAACCCCAGAACTGAGTGCCATAGCTGACCATAACAGGTGCTCATCAAATATCTGATGAGCAGTAGAATAAAGATAATAAGTAGGGCTGGATGTCATAAAAACTGAGATGAACTGAATTCTTTGATGAGGTGTTGAAAAATAAAGGTTTGTCTAGAAACAATTTAATGGCTGCAGGATGAAAAGCAGACACTGCAAAAGTAACAGCAACTGCTTGGTTATACTGGCACATGGTAAACCTGCTATGTGATAAGCAATATAGTACGCCAATACTTCATTTATAAGGGGCTTAAGGGATAAAAAATTTTGGTAAGAAAGTTAATTTCAAGTAAGTTTTTGTGTCACTAAGTGTAGCAAGAGACAAAGAGACCAGTGTTTACTTCTGGATTCTGCATCTCACTGTAACAATTTTTGTCAAGTGTGTCAGCCCTAATCTACTATTATTTATCTACAAAGGAGAAATCAATACCTTTAACCTTTAGGGTTTTCCAAGAGCCAATAAGATCATGTGATTAAGACAACTGGACCAAGGCTGACCCAGTAATAAATAAATGTTAAGCAGCATCAGAATGCTATTAAAGAAGTAAATCTTTGGAGATAGGTGATACCCCATGAGTCATCACTAGCAAGTAAGGCCATGATGAAGAAAGCAGTGCCATCTGCCAGGGCTATAAAGCTATAAAGCTTTATACAGCTAAGAAGCTGTAGTCATCAAAGCAGTATGGTACCGGCCTAAAACAGACACAAAGACCAATAGACCTGAATAGAGAGTCGAGAAATAAACCCACACTTATGTGGTCAATTGATCTACAACAAAGAAGGCAAGGTTATTATTGCAATGGGAAAAAGACAGTCTCTTCAACAAATAAATGGTGTTGGGATAGTTGGACAGCTACATGTGAAAGAATGAAACTGGACCACTTTCTCAAGTCATACACAAAAATTAACTCCAAATGGATTATAGACCTAAATGTGAGATGTGAAACCATAAAATTCCTAGGAGAAAACATAAGTAGCAATCGCTTTGACATCAGCCATAGAAATATTTTCCTAGATAGGTCTCCGTTAGCAAGTGAAACAAAAGCAAAATTAAACTACTGAAATTACACCAAAATAAAAATCTTTTGCACAGTGACTAAAACTGTCAACAAAACAAAAAGACAACCCACAAAATGGGAGAAGATATTTGCAAATGATATATCTGATAAGGAGTTAATATACAAAACATACAAACAACATATACAACTCAACACCAAAATCAGTCCAATTAAAAATGGGTAGAAGACATGAATAGACATTTTTCCAAAGAAGACATACAGATGGCCAGCAGACACATGACAGGATGCTTAACCTCACTCATCATCAGAGAAACCCAAATCAAAACTTCAAAAGATATCACCTCACAACTGTCAGAATGGCTACAATCAAAAACACAAGGAAAAAATATTGGCAAGAATGTGGAGAAAAAGGAATCCTGATGCGCTGTTGGTGGGAGTCCAAACTGGTACAGCCACTGTGGAAAACAGTACGGAGTTTTCTAAAAAAAATTAAAAATAAAATTATCCTGGTAATTCCACTACTGGGTATTTACCCAGAGAAAATGAAAACACTAATTTGAAAATACGTATGCATCCCTATGTTTATTGTAGCATTATTTAAAATAACCAAAATATGGAAGCAACCCATTGATAGATAAATGGATAAAGACAACATGGTACATATACACAATGGAATATTACCTGGCCATAAAAAAGAATGAGCTCCTGCCATTTGCAACAACATGGATGGATCTAGAAAATAAAATACTAAGTGAAATAAGTCAGTCAGAGAAAGACAAATACCTACGATTTCACTCATATGTGGACTTTAAGAAACAAAATAAACAAATTAAAAAGAAACAAATGAAAAACTCAGACTCTTAGAGAACAAATGGGATTGCAAGAGGGGAAGTGGAGGGTGGTGAAATAGGTGAAGGGGATTAAGAGTACATTTACTGTAATGAGCACTAGTATAGAGCTGTGGAATCATTATATTCTACATTTGAAACTAATATAATACCATATGTTAATTATGCTTGAATTTAAAAAGTTCATTAAAAATTTTCTTTCCAATAATAGCTCATTCATGAGTTTGATTTGCAATTTGTGTGAACATGTTAAAGAAGTTCTATGAGCACAGAAGACTCTAAAGATTGAAAATCCCCACCCATAAAGTCTGTAGCTGCTTTGTCCCGAGAATGTGCTTACTGGAACCCTGTTTTCTTTCTTCCCTAGGTTAGAATCCCAAAGCTAAAAATTCCAACACAGTATATCAAATGTTATTTCAAAAAAAAAAATTGTTTTGTCTTTGGCCAGTCAAAACATGAAAAGGAACTCCTATTCCATACTGGATATATTTTGGAAAAACAACTGAATCCTGAGTTCCATAAACAGTCAAATCATTTCTGTTCTTATATCTTTACCCACACAAGGGCTAAGACCCTCAGGAAAAAAGTCAAGGTTACTAAGAACAGTGAGTCTCCTTTTCCAAAATCATATTTCTCTGTGGCCTTATATGTGTTGACTATGGAATTATGATATGTGCCAGTCAGTAGGTTTGTATCATTTTATATATGTGTCTACTTAAAAATAAATATTCATACCCCAGAGAGAAATGTGTTTTAGTAATGATCTCTCATCATGGGATTAACAAATCCCTTTCTAAAACCCAACATGTCACTGATATCTGGGGTTCCCATATAGAAGAAAAATGTAACAATTGATAATAAAATCACTAACTGGGTATAAAGGACTGTTTTCTCAGAGGAAATTCTATATAACGTGTTTTTTCCAAAGGAGACTACTTGGAAGTTTAAACCAGTCCAAAATAAATGTTACTTTCTGAGTCCCTGGAAATCGATGGAAAGTTTAAGAACTAGGAGTAAACTATGTGAATTACCCTAAGCTGTCTACCTAGATGGTCTATTTTTCTCTTAACTTGTGTTAAGGAGAGATCATTTTTCTCAGACACCTCTGATTAAGTTAGATGAAGGTAGGTTTTTATCTCCCCCCCCCAATGTTATAGCCTAGAGTAAAATACAATTAATGAATAAATGAAGTGAAAGGGGAAACAAATGTGGTGATAATATTAGTAAGCAGGTGTGTATGGTTCTAGAACTGTAATTTCAGTTCTCAGAATCTTGAGTCTCACTGACTGAGAAATTGATATTTAACACTATTTTCCGCTTTATTCAGTGGTGAGGACTCTGGTGGTGACCTACATGGATACCATCAAGAAGGGAGAAGTTCCTTGCTTGGAGAAGCAGTGTTGGTGACAACACTGGCCCAGCGTGAGAACTCAGTGGCCGTGCAGAAGGCAGCCGACCACTACAGCGAGCAGATGGCCCAGCGAGTGAGGTTCCCCACAGACACGCTCCAGGAGCTGCTGGATGTGCATGCGGACTGTGAGAGGGAAGCCATTGCAGTCTTCATGGAGCATTCCTTCAAGGATGACAAGCGGGAGTTACAGAAGACTTGTGGTGCTTTTGAAACGCCCAGAGTACGAGAGACCCCAAAAACAGACCACCAGAGACCAGAGTCAAAGCCAATCGGCAAGGGTTGTTTATTTGCAGGTTCGAACCCGGACCTCCGCGCACTCGTTGCAGGTGACGCTGAGAGGCCCTGAACAAAGTCTTTGCAGCCTTTTTATAGACAGGAGTAAACAAGTCGTGGGGAGGGACAGGGGATCTCTATGGTTACAGGTTTGTCATTGGTTGATATTTAAATATGAACATATATTATATTTGATTGGTTCCCGCCATCAGGTTTTTGGCAGGATCCAATTACAACATTTAGGATACCTTTGAATTTAGCCAATCATAGAGCGAGTCTAGAGTCTTGTTCGGCGACTAACAGGTTAACTTCTCTCTCTCTAGGCCTTTCCTTCAGTAAGGCGGAGGGTGGCCGCTGGCCTTTCCTGATTGAGTGTTGCCAGGGTAGTGTGGTGGAGTGATGTGGTGGGCAGTTTCTCCGGTCTTGGGCAGTGTGCTGCTGCCTGATAGCTCCGGGGAAGCTGAAACTCAAGCCTTAAGCAATGGAAGCCTTAAGCAATGGTACAGAAGCGGAAGGAGCTAGTTAGCTTTTAGTTTCCCGTAGTGCAAGCACTTGTACGGAAGCAGAAAAGCTGGTTGAGTTTTTGGTTTAGTTTGTCTAGGCCCCTCACTCCAAGGAGCCGGCACCGATGCAAGTACAAAAGGGTCTTTATTACAAGCTTGAGTAGGGGCTCACCCAGCCTGCTGGTGTCATGGCAGCAAGGTGAAGCCAAGAACAATAGCGAACAGGGTTTTTGAGGAGTAAGGGATGGGGGTGTTACAATACATGTAGCATCATCATATAAACACCAATTACAATTACAGCTTTGACCATTCAGTGTCTGTGAGATGTTCATTACTTTTGGTGGGACCCAATCATGACTTTTGAGAATCTTTGAAAATGACCAGTTGTGAGGTGAGTTTAAAGGGCCCACATGGGGTTCAGACAAGCAGTGAGAAATTGGCTAGTTTGTATCTGCAGTTTCCAGCCTTGACTCAGACCATAGGAATGTTTCTTTTTTTTCTTTTTGATCAGCTGAACTGAGGGCGGTCCGAGGATGGCTTTAGCCTTGAACAGTCTGAGGCTTTTCCTGGGACTGGGACTGGGGCTCCGTGCAGCCCGAGGTTTCTCTTAATGGAGGACTTAATTTTTGGCTCTTCACTTTGTCTTAGCATTGGTTCTTCCTGATTCTTGCTCTTCTAACATGATGCCCAGAGTTCTACATATTCAGTCCATAGCTCATGTCTTATTTGTGTTAAGTAGTATGGACTCTCATAGACAGAATTCTAGAGGACTCTACTTCCATCTTTTTTCTCAAAGCTTGGGAAACTTATTAGGATTTTCCAGATCTCTCAAGCAGAATCGGCATTGATTTCACCTTTAGTGAACAGTGGCATGGTTCCAGAACTCGCTCAAGTCACTCTTGTGCTGGAGGCTCTTTAGGTATACTCACTCCTATTCCCAGATATTAATTCCCTGGACACACTCACTTAGCAAGTTATCCTTTATGTTTACTTTTGTTTTAGTTGTGTCATTATACTATTGAAGATAGAATCACAGGATGCTACAACCTCTAGGAACTACAGAGAATAGATCATGCAATTTCAACACTTTACAGATGAAAAATTTGACACCCAAGAGGTTTAGAAGCTTTAGCAAGACTTGCAGAGAGAATTTTTGGAGTTGGAAGTAAAACTCCTGGTTCTAGCTGCCTTGATTATGTTGCTTCACTAGAATGCTTTTCTTGAGAGGACCACAGTTAGACCAGCCATTTAGTAGATTCTTTGGAATTTGATCTCCTCTGTTCCTTTCTTCTGGTGACATCCCTGTATATTTCCTTGAATGAAATCATAAAGGATAAGCAGGAGGCTTTTTTTGGTTGCAGAACAAAGAGGCATCTGTTGAATGCTGCCAAACTTAACTTGATCAGCTTTCGAAGGCCCTAATAGCAAGTATTTCAGCAGGAACTTTCTCTGTTCCTGGAGGGCACAAGCTCTTACAGGGAAGCAAAAGAAAAGTAGTGAATGGAACTATTTGCAAGTGCCCAGGAAAGGAGTGAAGGTGAGAAATACAAGGAGCATGGGAAGCCAACAGAAGACACTCAAGGGGCCTCCAGAAAAATCTGAGAGCACAGCACCAGCTGTGAGTGATAAGATGGCATGGGGATATCAGGGCAGATTTAGCTTTTCAGGTCGACTATGTGTTATATACTCCTTAGGAGAGTGGAAATGCCCATTCCCAAAAAAAGGAGTTTGGATTTCTGAAATCCACGTGAGACAGAGCAGAAATTATTTATCTCTTCATCCAACAGTATGACCGTCCTTGTGCCAAGTGCTGAGGATTTATGATGTAAAGTTAGAATCTTTGCACTCAAGGCTGATCAAAGTGAGAGAGTCATACAAATAGACAATTGCACAGAGAGCGAGAACACTTATGAACCTATGATCCTGGGCTGCAACGCTGGTAGTAATAAAATAATAAACCATATACTGAACTATTATTGCCTATAGTCATAGTGTTCAGCTCCTTCTCTAGAGATTTTAATTTAATCCTCCAAAAAATGTTATGAAGCATCTACTCTTATTACCTACATTTTAGATGTGAACTAACAGAGTCAGGTTAAATAATTTGCTTAAAGTCACAAATCTAGTGGGTAGCAAGGGAGGACATCTGCATAGATTACGGTCTGCATTTCACATTGGCATACAGCCTAGGAAACTTCCCCAAAGAGAAAGGGGATATATACTTTGGATATATATCTGTATGTGTTGTCCAGGTTGAGATGTTATCCAAAGGGAAGAGCCTTAAGTAAACATGCAAATATATGGAAGCACCAGAGATTTTGGGTTTGTACAGCTGCATATAATTTGTTTTCTTTTTTTTTTTTAATGTTTTATTATTTTCTGAGAGAGAGTGTGAGTCGGGGAAAGGTGGGGGGGTGGGCACAGGATACGACATGGGCTCTGTGCTGACAGCAGCAAGCCTGAGGTGGGGCTCGAACTCACAAACCACAAGATCATGACCTGAGTCGAAGTTGGACGCTCAACCAGCTGAGCCACCCAGGCACCCCCAGCTGCACATTATTCTAACTGGCTGAAGCCTGAGCGGGGGGAGGAGGAGGGAAGGAGCTCTGGGGGATGATATGGAGGGAGATATGGAGAGTCTCTGGTCACGTAAGGAGATTGAACATTTTGTTGGGGGTTCCTGGAATATTTTAAGTAGAAAGTAAAACTGACATGGAATTTGTATAGAACAAATCATCTCAGTGGAAATCTAAGTCCTTTGCTCCTTCTTAATCCCTCGGGCAAATGAGGTCCTCTCGACCTTCTTGAAGTCACACCCCACCATAGAGAAATCCAGCCTGCAGGCAGATAAAGCCCTCACCTCTGGAGACAAGGCCAGAGTAGGCAAGGGGCAGGGCTCTACTCTCAGATGGGTAGGCTCCTGCAGTGCCCTCTGCCAGGCTGAGCAAAGATCTTTCCAAAACAATGAGCTCCTTCCAAAACAATGAGCTCCCCCTTCTTCTCTGCCATGAACGCTCCTCTGAACCTGAAAATAATAAGCAGAGTTGTAGCTGTACATCAGCCACACAGTCAAGGCCACTCCCATCATATTCTCAAACCTACTATTGATGGTGTGCTCACACTCTCCTTCAAAAAATTTGATTTGGTTTCTGATCTCTGGTCATTGTCCTGGTACAGCAGGAAGGAAGGGATGAAAGTTAAAGCAAAATTGAAGAGGGAAGCATTACTGTCATTCATTGCATTTGATTCACTGACAGTATTGAATCCTGACTTTTCGAGAGGCCTTTGAGTTCTGTTCCACAGAGACCCTGCAGAGTCCAGGATGACCTTGGTCCTTCCGAGTCCTTGGAGAACATAGATAACCTTTCCAACTTGCCATATTGGTGGGATTCTAGAATGATCTCATGGAACCCAAATTAAGCAGGATTTCTTGGATTATCATGTAGATAATCCAACCAGGTGTTTTTAATGTAAGCAGCAACAGGGCACTTTACCAAGATCTCTGCCAGTTGTCAGAAACCCTATGACCACTCAAAGATACTGATACGGATCCATGCTGACTTGAAAGTATCAGATATGTCCAGACTTAGAAATGTAGGGAACCAATACTTTCTAAACTTGCTGCATAGCTTGCCAAAGTCATCACATAGCACCAGGGAAATTCTCTCTTTTCCCATTTCCCAGTGTCTGCATCAGATTTCTTGATCGGCTTAAAGTTCCCATTATTTCTATGATACAGGTGAACATGTTATCCCAAGTGGACCGAAAATGTGTACGTGTGAACAAATGCACTTTCCCAACCCGCAGTTTTGGTTGGAACATATTATTGCATTTGCCCCCATGCCTGGTTTAATACCCTAGCAAAAAGCTACTGGTGTATGGATATTGGTAAGGTTGGAAACTTCTCACTGCCCAGGTAGAACCCAGAAGATATTCTCTGCTCCAAATATTTCCCCCTGGTGACCTAATAAGAAAGAATCACTTTATGCATAAAACAGATAATTTACAAAGTTCTTACATATAAAGTATGACTCGAAAAAATGTGGATTTTCAAAAGTTTACTTTTTCCTTTCCCGCCAACCCTTTGTTTTAGATCCCAACGGATTTGTTTAATGAAGGATTTAGGATGAAAGATGAGGTGATGAATGCAGAAATAAATTGCCTGAGAAATCTGATGGAGATTACTAGAAACGATTAAACTCCCCAGATTTCACAGAACCTGAACACCCTTCCCCCAAAGCAACTGTAGTTCTGCCCATCCCTCCTCAATTAGTTGGTCAGAGGCTGAAGGGCCTGAGCTCACCGTTTAAACAGGATTAATTTTTCCTTTCAGAAAATTATAGAATGCAGATACATGTTCCACCTTATTTTTGACGTGTGTGCTTTTTAAGTTTCACTCAGGAACATGTCAAACATTAAAAATGCCTGTGAGAGGGGGGATCAGTGCCCAACACACATTAGATGGATTACGTATTTGTTTTATTAGTTTGAAGAGAAATAACTTTTTATAACAGACGTCAGCAAACTTTAGCCTACAGGACAAATCTGTCTTGCTGCCGCGTTTCTAAGTAAATTTTTATTCGAACAGCACCGCCCTTAGTCAATTACATATTGTCTGTGGCTGCTTTTATGCCACAAGAGCAGGGCTGAGTAGCTGCAACAAATACCACATGACTCACAAAACTTTAAATGTTTCCTTTTGGGCCCTTTACAGAAAAAAATTGCAGACTGCTTGTTTAGGAGATAGACCAAATTTGCAATATAGGTAAAAAAATACCTTGGAAAAAACCTATCAAGAATGCTTCTGAAAATCACAAAAGAAGAAAAGAATATACATATTTCAAGTCCATTCCCCCCAATTCATTTATAAATTTAATGTGTTCTGAGGTAAAAAAAAAAAAGATGTTTTTGTGAAGATAGCTAGGCTACTACTACCTTTATACAAGTTTAAATGGAAATGCTTACGATGCTTTAAAAAATTGGGTAATACAGAGGAAGGGTAACAAAGGACCATATTTGCTCCACATGAACACCTTTTCTGAAAGCTACAGTAATTAGACCAGTGCAGCACAGATCCTAACAAGACAGACAAACTATAAAACCATTTCCATCACGTAGAGACAGAAACAAATGCTTTTAGGAACTATTTATCTTAAAGGCTTTCAAGTCTGTGGGAAATAAGGAACTGTCCAATAAATTATCTAAGACAACTTGATAGCCACTTAGAGAAAACAGATATTAGACCTCATATTTATTATAGCAAAGCAAATTCCAGATGTGCTATAGATTTAAACATGAAGACTGAAACCATAAAATTTAGAAATCTGAAATCTTTTTTAAAAATCTTGAAATGTGGAAGTTCTTTCTAAGCATGACTAAAAAACCAGAAGACATAAAACATGTACAAAAGTATATAAAACTGAAAAAAATCCTTAATGTCAAAAAAGTCAAAAGACAAACAGCACTCTGAAAATATATTTTCAGAAAAAGAGCTAATCTAAGCAGTATAAAAGAGATAAAACTCAGTATGTGAATAGTTAACAGAAATTAAAATAAATAAATGGTATTCAGCCTTACCATTATAGAAGTGAAACTAAAGCCATTGGCTATATAATATTTCACTTCTCAGATTGACAAGGATCAATAAATTTGATAGCAAATTGTGTTAGACAGTTATGGGAAAAAGTCTTTCTCACATTGGAACGTAAATTGTAAAATTTCTGTTGAGAGTTTGTCCTAATATTTCTTACATTTTAATGCAGTTGTGCCTTGATACACCATGTTCAGTTTTAGAAAAATACATGTGCAAAATTATACACACACACAAACACAAGTGAGACCCATTGAGGCATTGCTTTTAGTGGAAAGACTGGTAATATAAATGTAAATTTTTATAAACATAAGTGGTAGTATAAATATAAAGTAGTGCATATATGTGGTAGAATTCTGAGTAATTGCTAAATAATTTGACAACAAAGTTTATATATACTAATATGGAAAAATATTCAAGCTATACTTTAAGGAAAAAAAAGGGACTCAACACTGTGTATGCAGTATGGTTTATATGGGAAAAAATTAATGAAAACTAGTAACATTGGTTCCTTCTGGGGAGAACTCGATGAGATCGGGAATGGGAGGGAAATATGAATTTTATAAGGAAAGCTTGTTTACTTATTCATAAATAAGAAAAATGTAAACTATAATACTAATAAATACTAACAGGAATGTGAAGTTGACCACTAACGATATAAATTGCTCATTGCTCCTAGAAATGACATTAGGCAACTCAATAAGGGGTTAAAGGCTAAGAATCGGAGTACTGGAAAATACCGCAATTGCACCCTAATCTTGTTTTCACCTTGGCCTGGCTGTTTTAATTCTCATATTCACTTTAAAACAAATGTATAAAGTTTCTGGTGACTTTTTGCAGTCTCAGCTAGAGTGGCCTCTATTTGCTATCTCTGAATTACAGCTTTAAGGATTTTTTTTTTTTGTTTTTTGTTTTCTTAAATAGTTTATTGTCAAGTTGGTTTCCATATAACACCCAGTGCTTATCCCAACAAATGCCCTCCCACATGCCTGTCACCCCCCTTCCCCTCTCCCCCAAGAACATGCTGGTGAGAGGAATCCCATCACCCTTGAAACATTCAGTAGCGGCATCTCTGCAGTAGGTCAGGGCCGTTGAGACAACCTGCTATTGCAGAATGGGACTGTCAGTGCTGCTGGGGATGAGACACGCTGATGCACGAAGGACAGGTGTTAGCACCTGAACATCAGAAGCCAAGCTGGTGCAGGGACAGTGGAGCAGCAAGCCTGTTGGAGTGACAGCCTCCTGGGCCTGACCATGAAGAGCTCAGCGGATGATGAATAGAACATGATCAAGAGGGACAGGGAGAAAACAATGAAGTAACAAATGGTTTATGAAGAAGCTATTGATTTATAAAGCGTTATGATCCCTTACCTTAGTCTGAGCCAGTTTCAGACCCTGAATTCATCACCTGGGGAGAAAAGCCAGGTCCTCAGGAAGAAGGGCCTTGAAACTCCAAGTCAAGACTAATGAAAATACTTCCCCTTGCCCTCCCCTTTAGCAGCCACTGACCATTTACTCAGGTATATTGCACCGGGGAAATGGGAATACTAAAACACTTACAAAACTTGTGACTCGGGGGGCGCCTGGGTGGCTCAGTCGGTTAAGCGTCCAACTTCAGCTCAGGTCATGATCTCACGGTTCGCGGGTTTGAGCCCCGTGTCGGGCTCTGTGCTGGCAGGTAGCTCAGAGCCTGCAGCCTGTCTTCAGATTCTGTAACTCCCTCTCTCTCTGATCCTCCCCTGCTCACACTGTCTCTGTCTCTCTCTCTCAAAAATAAATAAAACATTTTTTAAAAATTAAAAAAAAAAACAACAAAAAACTTGTGACTCAGGATCCAACTTGGCATTGATACCAAGATGCTAGAGAGTCTCACAGGGCCTGTTGAAGTGAGGCACATGGGTCCAGGTGATAGAGAGAGTCCTTCCTCAATACAACTAACTCGAATCTAGTATTTGTTTCCAATTGTATAGTAAAGTTCATCTGAGTACAGGGACCATCTTTCAGAGTATGTTTAAGTGCTGAATGGGCTAAATAAGCTTCTACTATTAAGACAAAAGGATAATGTGTACTAAATTTCAGTTCTAAGACTTACATAGGCTTTTCAAATGTCAAAGGAGATAAAAGGTACTTTGCATTTTAGATACCAGATTAAGGTCTCTGGGGTGACTTAAAGGCTAGTGGAACCAAAGGAACTTTCCTGGTGAAGTCTCCTCCCCTGTGACCTTGGGTGTCTCCATGAGGATGTTAACACATCTGCTCTAGAGATTTTAAACTGCTCTTTCCAGCTGTGACTTCAAGTGTTTAGAAGGAAGAGTGGCTTTATCTTTACAAGAGAGAAACCATACAGTAATGAATATGTGGCCAATAAACTGCAGAGGTTAGTGGAAAAGCAAGCTGTTCTATAGAATTATCTGTTCCCACGGGGAGCCTGAATCACATAGATGCTCTAATTCCTCAGACTGGAGACACCCTGTGTGGTAGGCTGACTAACGGCACCCCCAAAGATGTTCACATATAATTTCCAGAGCTTGTAAGTATGTTCCCACAGTAAAAGGGTTTGGCAGATGTGATTAAATTAAGAGTTTTGAGATGTGTACATGATTCAAGCGGGCCCAGTGTGACCAGAAGGGCCTTGAAGGAGGCAAAGAGGATAAAAGTCAGGAAAAAGTAAGGTGACCATTGAGAGGGTTGGGAGGTACTATACTATTGTCTTTGAAAATTCAGGATGAGCCAACGAGTAGAATGTGCCTGCAGAAGCTACAAAGGTGAGGAAATATTCTGAGAGCTTCAAAAAAGAGAATAGAATAGAATACCTGTCAGCCCATTTTTGACTTCTAATTCCCAGAACTATAAAAGAATAAATCTGTGTTATTTTGAGCCACAAATTTTGTGGCAATTTGTTACAGGAACACTAGGAAACCAATACATCATGACTTAAAGAACAAAAAGAAATAAATGCTTTGTATTTAATGAATAATTTTTAACAAATAATTTTAATATATATAATTTTCATATGCACTAACTGTTAGATCATTTATTTGGACTGTGTGCTCAGTTTGCGTTCTATGCCTATTATTGTCTGGGCCCTATGATGAAAGAAAGAAACGAGACAGATAAAGTTCTTTTTTTCATGGAGCTTAGATCATATAGGGACCTTTAAAAGAGACGATATACTAGGGGTGCCTGGGTGGCTCAGTTGGCTAAGCATTGACTCAATTTTAGCTCAGATCATGATCCCAGGGTGGTGCGATCTAGTGCCACATCAGCTCTGTGCTGGGCAGGGAGCCTGCCTGGTATTCTCTCTCTCTCTCTCTCTCTCTCTCTCTCCCTCCCTCCTTCCCTCCCTCCCTCCCTCCCCCTCTGCTCCTGTCACCTGCTTGTGCATGCTCTCTCTCTCTCTCTTTCGAAAATAAAAAATAAAAAAATAAAATAAAAATAATATAGATGATATTACATAGGTAATAATAAGTGATTTTTTCCCCTCTTCTGGCTAGTGATTGAGATCTGTTGGAATAGGAACCAAGAGTTTTTCCTCATGTTTACCTTTAATCTAATTTACATTTCCTGGAAATAAAATCACATGCTTCTTCAAAAGATATTCATTTTTGAGTCCCTAGAATCTAACACATTAACATTAAAGCACAGTAATGCCCAGGGTGAATGGTGATTGAAAGAATGAATAAATAGATGAGTGGCTGTATGAATGAATAAGGGTAACATTTGTTTATCATTTCAAGGGGCAATAAATCTCTCTCCTGTGACTCACCACCAGAAGAGTAAAAGACTTTTGCTGAGAATGTTGTATTCTTGGATCGGATGGAAGCAAACCACGGACAGGTACCCAAGTAACAGGACAGCATTAACAGTCTGATGCAAGGCTCTAGCTGACTGGATTGGGGGAAGCAAGCACAATGTACAAATTCCCTCACAGAGCAGGGCTTGGGCTTTATAGCTCCGAGTCTCAGAGTCCCAGCGTAAGGCTGGTGCTAAAGGTTTCCAACCTTAAGTAAACACTCCAAGGGGCTTTCCTTCTTAAGCCTGAGTGATTCTCTTGCTTGCCTCAGTTAGACTCTGGAAGCAGGCTCATCTTCTCCCATGCTCCAACTCTCATAAGACAGGCCCTGTGTGGTGTCACTGTCTGCAGAGGCCCAGGCCCCTGGCTTCCCATCACCAGCTTGCTCACTTGTCTCTCCAGCCATGGACTGCTGCTTCTCCACACAGTTTCTTCGCCCTGGGCGGCTTCAAGAGCCCCTGCTTTTGCTCTCGGCTCCTCTATCAACTGTCCAAATGAACAGTGCTTCAAAAATGAAAGTGATTTCTGTTTTCACGACTCATCTATCAATTCTGGAAAGTTCTTGGAAGTGTGGCTTCAAAACTGTTATTTGAATTGAATTCTTACTTCAGACAACATGATCCCTTCTCCTGGACAGTTTTTTTGTTTTTTGTTTTTGTGCCCACTTGTCCCAAGCGGGACTGAATATAATGCCTACCCTTGGCCTGGTTGACTGATCCAGGGAAATGCCCTTGATCAAACATGAATTAATGAACTTCTTCCCCGATATATTTGGATGAGAAAAGGCCCCAATCTCTCTGTGTTCCTCTTGTCTGTTTGAGTACATGAAAGGCAGTCAATCAGTGGCTATGTTTTTGATAAAGTCAAAAGTCTCTCTTGGGGCAAAAGAACCACTTCATTTGTGAAGATCGAGTTTTGCTTCTTTCTTAAAATCTTTATGCTACTTTTCCCCTTCCCTTATTGCACTGACTAGGACTTCTAATATTACCTGAGGTTCTCTAGTGTTAGGTTTAATCAAAGTGGTAGAGAAAAATCCATTTTTTCCCTAATAAAAGATGAAGAATGTTCAATAGTTCACTGTGGTATAGTATATTCATTTCAGATTTTTTTAAATGATTTTTATTTATTTCTGAGAGAGAGGCAGACAGACAGACAGTGTGAGCAGGGGAGCATCAGAGAGAGGGGGAGATACAGAATCTGAAACAGACTCCAGACTCTGACTTGTCAGCACAGAACCTGACACGGGGCTCGAACCCACGAACCGAAAGATCATGACCTGAGCTGAAGTCAGATGCTTAACCGACTAAGCCACCCAGGCGCCCCATTTCAGGTTTTCGATGATACCATTTGTCCCATTTAGAAAGTGCTCTTTTCCAATTTTGCCTACAGGTTTTCATTCTTGCCTTGCTAAGATTATGTGCTAACTTTTGTCAAATATTTTTTCTGCATATATTTTCTTCTTTATTCCTTCAATTTTGTGAATTGCATTTATTGATTTTTAAATGGAAACCCAATCTTGTTTTCTTGGGAAAACTCCACTTGGTCATGAGAGAATACCCTCAATTTATATTGCTATTTTCAACTTGCAAAGGTTTTGTTAAGGATTTTTGTATGCAGGTCCTTCAGAAACTTGATATCTAATTTTATTTCCTTATAATGTTCTCATCATAACTAGGGGTCAGGTTTATGCTGGCCCCATAAAATAATTTGTGAAGCTCTTGCAAAATTTTTCTGAAAAAAACAGTATGTGACTGGTTTTGTCTTTCCTTCAGTATTTGATAATATTCACAGATAAATCTATCTGTTTGTTAGGCTGTTTTCCTGAGAAGGTTTTAAAGTATGAGTTAACTTTAGTTAACTTATGGCAAATTAAATGTTCTCTCTTTTTTTTAATGTTTATTTAGAGAGAGAGAGAGAGCGCACGAGTGAGGGAAGAGCAGAGAGAGAGGGAGAGAGAGAATTCCAAGGCTCTCAACTATCATCACAGAGCCCAATGTGGGGCTCAAATTCATGAACTGTGAGATCATGACCTGAGTCGAAATCAAGAGTCGGACAATCAACCGACTGAGCCACCCAGGCGCCTCTTGTTCTTTCTCTTTTTGCATGAATTTTTTAAGCTTGAAATTTCAAGGGATCTATTTTATCAAGGTTGTCAACTGTATTGGCATAAAGATGCTCATGATATTTCTCTGTCAGGTTCACAGTAGAACAGGATATCTCATGATATGTTTTCCCTTTCATTCCTAATATTGGTGATTCGTGTTTTCTCTACTTTTTCTTGACCATCCCAAGTTCTAAATTTTAATTCTTTTTTTAAAATTTTTAAAAATGTTTTATTTATTTCTGAGAGAGAGAGAGAGAGACAGCATAAGCAGAGGAGGTCAGAGAGAGCTGGGTGTTTCTTCAACTAAGAATGGCAAACATTTATCACCTTGGTTTTCAGCTCTAGGCTTAAGAAGCCATTTCCTGCAAAACAGGAAAAGATCTTTCTCTGCCCTTCATGCTACAAGAAACTATTTTTTAAATGGTTGAATTCAGGAGTGCCTTGGTGTCTCAGTCTGTTAAGCGTCTGACTCGACTTTGGCTCAGGTCATGATCTCAGGATTTGTGGGTTCGAGCCCCACATCCACCCTAACAGCACAGAGCCTCCTTGGGATTCTCTCTCTCTCTCTCTCTCTCTCTCTCCCTTTCTCTCTGCCCCTCCCTTACTCTCTATCTCAAAAATAAATAAATAAACTTAAAAAAAATAAGTGGTTGAATTCAGCTTCTGGAATGGCATCAGGTTTCACAGACCCATTCCCCAGCAAAAGAATCATGCTGGCACAAATTGCTTAAAAAGCAACCATTTAAAGTCTCTGGAAATTGCCCTGGGGATACATAACAAATAAATTATTGGAGAAATTGTACTCAATTTGGGAAAGAACAGTGAGAGTCCACAGCACTTGAGCCACACTTACAGCCCCACTCCTAGCTCAGAAGGAATCTCCACTTTTGGTATGTGTGGCCAAGAAAACAAGACTCTCTCTACCCTCAGTTTCCAGTCAAGGGACAACATATCACACTGAGAAGGACAGACCACCAGCCATTTTTCAACATTTTTAGCTCTGAGTTGCAGGGGCTAATTTCCTGGTGAGTACAGTCAGGAAGTGAGGGGCTCCTTCCTCTTTCATTGGGGGGAGGAACTAGGGCAGATGCAGCAGGCAGAGAATGCTGGAGTCCCCATCACACCTGCACAGCTCACTCACAGGGCACAGCTCACTCACAGAGATTATACTTCAGGGGAAGCAAGTTGAGAAAATAAGAGGCTACTACCCTTGCCCAGCACCCTGCTTTAAAGCAGAAGGAAGTGGGCTACTGTCTCACATTTCTACCTCCCTAGACCACAGCTCAGAGATTTTGCCTAGAGGGAGGGAAGTCCATAATAAAAATTACTCTGAAGCTCTCCCAAAAAGGAGCTGACTTCATTTGGAACTAATTGTAGGGGAGTCCAAGCCTAAGGACACTATCAAAACCAATAGCCAGTTGGGTGGTAATCAATTAAGAAAGTATATACTTCTCTTAAATAAAAGCAACAAACTAAATCATAGGCTGGCTAGTTCATCAGAGAGAACCAGAAAAAGAGAAGAGTGAAGAGTTCTCCTGCAGTTAGAATGCCCAAAACTGGCCTCAAAAACTATCCCTCCCCAAATTTAATCGGATCAGACTGGAGCGATTATTCCCCAGGGTACTGTCAAAAACTACAGAGCATCAGCTGGAAACTCATGGAGCTTTCACAGCTGGCTGTGATACAGGTAGTGGGAGACAGAGAGATAAGGCAAAGAGACCAAGAAAAACCTGATCAAATCACTGCCATCCCAGGATGATTGTGTCCATGCTCAAGGACGTGCCCTCTGAGGACTGACGCCAGACACCTCACACCGAGGGGAAGTAAACTTTACTAAAACAGTCCAGCCAAGTTATTAAAAAGATAAATTAATTAAAACATGTCTTCCGTCTCAGAGGGTAGTCCTTCTTAGGAAATGTTCTATGTACTTTTGAAGAGAGTATACAATTTGCTGTTGTTGGTTGAACTCTTTCATAAATCTCCATTAGGACAAGTTAGTTGACAAAGTTGTTCAGGTCTTCTGAGTGCTGGTCATCCATCTACTTGTTCGACCGATTATTTAGAGGTATGGAAATTTCCAGTGGTAACTGTGGATTTGTCTATATCTCCTGGCAGTTCTATCACATTTTGCTTCCTGCATCTTGAAGCTCTGTTATTTGATGCATAAACACTCATGATTTGGAGTCCTCTTGATGAACAGGACACCTTTTCATTGTGAAAGGACCTTCTTTTTCCTCGTGGTATTAACTGCTGTGAAATCTACTTTGTCTCGTGCTAATTTGGCCTCTCTGGCTTTCTTTTCCTCGGCGTTCCAGGTTTTATCTTCCGTTTCACTTCCTGTGTGGCAGTGATGATGTCCTTAGTTTTTTTCAGCTTCCATAAAGGACATAGAAGGGTGGGAGGAGAGGTGGGGGCTCAAGGCTGAGAGAGGCAGCTGAGAACTTGTTCTTGAACTCCCTGGCCCGCAGTGCTGGGAAGTAGAAATGCTCATGCATCAGCTTTCTGCTACATGCAACTTAGTCATGAGCCCTTTAAAGGGCTCCATCTCTAACTGAAAACAGCAGTGGAAGAATGGAGAGCTAAGGAATAAGTTTCAGTGACAGACTAGCTGGCAGGGGCCAATCACCCCCCTCAGTCCTGGGGAAGTTCAACTTCTCCATCTGGACTAGAGGCCACTGGGAGCTGACAGTCTCATGCAACATCACGTAACCCAGGGCAGCAGCAAGTGGACTGGAATGAACACTGCATGGAGAGATACGGGTCTTCTTCGGGCTCTTTAAAAAGGGGGAGGAAAACAGTTTCCATCCATGACTTCAAGTTATCTCTCTGCAACGTGTGATACACCACTGGTTCTCACTCTGGCTGCATAGGAAGTACTGATAATTCCCTCTCCTGCCCTCACCTGATTTAATTCATATCTTTCAGATTAATTAAATCAGGTCCCTGGGTACCCCAGGTAGAGCATTTTTGAAACAACCCACACCCCTGCCAGGTGACCATAATGTTCAGCCGGTTATAGGAAACACTAAACAAAACCAGTAGGGCTTTCTCCCACTGTCTCCCAATGCAAAAGCCTGTACTCATCTCACTGCAGTTAAAATGCATTCCCTGGATACATACGCCAGACTGGTGACGTGTGAGGTAAGTTTAAACTCACAGTTCTCAAGAAAATTCTTTAAAAGTGCTTCCACGCCCATGTTCAAACAGATTTTCAAAAAGGGAGGCTCAGTTCTCTACAAAGGCCTCCCTGATCAAGTACCATCCGCCCCTTCAAGAGATGGTAGTTTATGGTTACAGAGAACAAAGATAGTTTACAGAAAATTATCACCAGAAAAGACTGGGGTGTTTTTTTGGTTGTTATTACTTATCTTTACACTACTTATACTTAATGAGCCTTGAAGTGAGTCCTTTGTATGTCTCTATGTAGGAATGAAAAGAATCTTTACATGATTGACTTCTAACAGTTAAAAATAACACCTCAGTCAAAACTGAGTTTTGTTTATGGTCCTGTTTCTCATAGAAACATCAGACTCACCAGTGGTACTTACACGTATACATTCTGGGCCATAAAAATTTGGTTTGCTTTTTTTTAAATGTTTGTTTATTTTTGACAGAGAAAAAGAGGAAGAGGGAGAAGGGGAGAAGGAGAGAGAGAGAGAGAGAGAGAGAGGCAGGCAGGCAGGCAGAGAGAGAGGGGGGCAGAGGATCCAAAGCGGGTTCTGCACTGACAGCAGAGAGCCCAATGCAGGGCTCGAACCCACAAACCATGAGATCATGACCTAAGCCAAAGTCGGACATGGAGCCAACTGAGCCACCCAGGTGCCCCTGGGTTTGTTTTTTTTTTTTTCTTAATAATCACCTCAGGTGATTCTCTTGTACATAAAATTTTGAAAACAACTTCTGAACACAGTTGAACTGTACTACTTTGTTTATGTGAAATTAAAAGTCCCATGGTTCATTCAGAGCTTTGACATCACAGGACTGATTTTTCATTTCAAAAATGCATTAAAATTCACCTCTTCCCACAGCTCCCTTTAATTCTACCTCTGAACGAGAGACCCCACAAACCCAGTGATTATTATTTGGCTATTTGTGGCCCATATTCTAGGTCTATATAACATTTCCCAAAACCTGGAGAACCTAACAAAGAGAAGTTGAATATAGAAGTGTTTCAACACACTATTGTTCTGTCCGAACAAAACATTTATTTGTATCCCTTGTGTCTTTGTAATTTAAAGTCTAAAGAATTCATTTAAATATATTACCTAATAGACCAATTTGTTCATTGTGGTTATCAGAGATTATTCTTCATTTAATGCAAAAGATACCCTTACAGATGGCAGAGCATATGAGAGAAAGGTCCTGGGCCCCTTGTGGCCAAATCTACCCTAGCATCCTAGAGTACAAACCCAGGAATTTATGTTGAAATGCCACGGATGGAGCGAGAATATATTACGCTAAGTGAAATAAGTCAGTTAGAAAAGACAAACACCGTATGATTTCACTAATATGTTGCATTTAGGAAACAAAACAGATGAACATATGGGAAAGGGAAAAAAAAAAACCCCACATATGTTCTGTATGTTAACTATACAGACCATCTGAGGGTTGATGGAGGTGGGAGGGGGGATGGGCTAAATGGGTGATGGGTATAAAGGAGGCATTTGGGATGAGCTCTGGGTGTTACATGGAAGTGATGAATCACTTAATTTTACTCCTGCAACCAATAGTAGCCTACAAGTTAACTAACTAGAATTTAAATAAAAAATTAGAAAAAAATAAAGTAGATCTCAAAGGGGAAAAAATGTGTATGAGCCTTTTGTTTTTCTTTCTAACAGCTAAACCTAATCTTAACCGAATAGTTACATGAGTATCACTTTGAGGGTGGGAGCCATACTTTTTGTGCCTTTTCGTCTCAGGAAACAGACCCATAAACAGAAAATTACCTGTGAAGTGAAAAGGCTTAGGAAGGTGGTCTGCACAGATGGTGGTAATGAAAGTAATGATAATATTACAAATATCTGATATTGAACAGGTACTGTCAATGGGACAGATAAACTGTCAAGCACTTATCCTAGGTTTTCTCATTTAATTCTCCGAATTCTCATTCAATTCTCTATTATGGAATCTGAACTGTGAGGTCATGCAGGTTAAAAAAAAATTCCTAATCCAGCAATGGCAGCAGTGCTGATTAACAGCAGCACTGTGCACTGGGAAGATGATCTGGGGAACCTGGAAAAAGGAGTGTAAAGTAAATTCTGCCGTGTTTATATCAGTTTTCTTGGTTGACATCTTACTTATGGAGAAGAGTCCCAGGCAGAAAAATGGCACATGCAAGAATGTGAAAGCATCAGCGATTACGTGTTTTTAAAGAACACCCTTTTGGTATATGCTGCTGTTTTGGAAGATTCTAGAATGATCTAACAGAGCAAAAATTAAATGGGGCTCCCAAGGTATCAAGTAGAAATTCTAATCAACTATATCTAATGTAAACCGAAAATGGGTTGCTTTATCAAGATCACTGCCAATTAGCAGGAACCCTGCTAGACACAGACACATACTGATGTAAGGCCAGCAGATACACACAGACCCAGAAACACTGTAGTTGTTTTCAGGTGAGGATAGCCTGTCTGAATCACCTCACGGCACAGGGAGAATACTCTTGTTTTCCTACCTGGAAGTTTTTCTGTCAGATTTCTATATTAGCTTACAAGTTCCCATTTTTCTTCTAACATATGGGTGAAAATTAAAGCCACTCAGACTGTAAGCTCTCTGCCGGTAGCGTAATTTCGGGCAAAGTATCTTACAGAGGTGGTCCTCTGACCTGACATAGCACCCGAGTATTATTCTCATAATGGGTGAATATTACAAAGGGTGTGCTTTCCTTCCCCACTCCTTTCTAGACAAAATCAAGTACTCTCTTGCAAGTACCCACTTATGATCTAATGAGACAAAGTACTTTTTAAAGGAAAATACAGACAATTTTATAAATTGTTAATATAAAATCATATTCATGAAAAAGTGAGGATTTTTAACAGTTCAGAGTTACTAGCCTGTCTCCTTCGTTTTAGATCCAAGTTGACAGGCTTACATCTAGCAACAAGAGTTAGAATTCTGAGTGTGCCACTGGGGGCTAAATTTAGAAATAAAGTAATCTAAGACACTAGAAAATAGAATCAAGTGCATATGGGAAGGCAGCAGTCTATGTCAATCCTCCTTCATTCTGGCTACTTAATGTTAAACACTACTTGGACTTCAGTCACCAATCAAAGTTCAATCTGTTTCTGATTTTCATATAAAATAATTTCATGTACTCTTTCCTGACTTCTTTGTTCAATGTTTTGTTTGTGACAGTTAATCTTTTTTAAAAACTTTTACTTAAATCCAAGTTAGTTAGCATATAGTGTAATAATGGTTTCAGAAGTAGAATTTAGTGATTCATCACTTACATATATCACCCAGTGCTCATCCCAACAGGTGCCCTCCTTAATGCCCATCACCCATTTAGCCCATCCCCCCACCCAGTATGCCTCCAGCAATCCTCAGTTTGTTACCTGTATTTAAGAGTCTCTTATGGTTTGCCTCCCCCTCTGTTTTTATCTTATTTTTCCTTCCTTTCCCCATGTTCCTCTGTTGTGTTTCTTAAATTCCACATATGAATGAAATCATCTGATATTTCTCTTTCTCTGACTAACTTATTTCACTTGGTCTAATACCCCCTTGTTCCATCCACTAGATTGGCTGCAAACGGCAAGATTTCATTCTTTTTGATTGCTGAGTAATATTCTGGTGTGTGTGTGTGTGTACCACATCTTGTTTATCCATTTGTCAATGGACATTTGGACTCTTTCTATGTTTTGGCTATTGTCGATAGTGCTGCTATAAACATTGGGCTGCATGTGCCCCTTCAAAACAGCACACCTGTATCCTTTGGATGAATACCTAGTAGTGTAATTGCTGGGTTGTAGGGTAGCTCTACTTTTAATTTTTTGAGGAATCTCCATACTGTTTTCCGGAGGGGCTGTGCCAGTTTTGCATCCTCCCCAACAGTGCAAAGTGTCCCCTTCCTCCAGATCTGTTTGTGACAGTTATTCTTACTGTGTGCAAAAGTTCACTCTTTCATTGCACTACAGAATGGTTCTCAGCCATGGTACTCTTGATTTCGGGCTGGATAATTTTTTGTTGTGGGAACTGCCCTGTGACTATAGGATGTTTAGCAGCAACCATGGCCTCTAACTGTTTGATGCCAATAGCACCTTTCCTGCTAAGCAACGCAGCTGCAACAATCAGATATGGCTCCAGACATTGCCAAAGATCACCACTGGGGCAAAGTCACCACGACTGAGTACTACTGAGCTGGAATAAATAAAATCATCTATTCAAGCACAATCTAGTCTCATAATAGGTGTTCCAGGGTCTAAGCAGCCATAAGGGCCAAACAAGAGCATGGAAGGAAGGGCCACTTGACAACGGGTAAGGAAGAGGTCTTCTTTGCTTCAAAATATGTTTAAATTTACTGACTCTCTAGGGAGAACCTAACAGTAACATTTTCCAAACTTCTGGTTTATGTTGTAAGTCCTCCTGGTCAAGATAAAAAGAGAGAGGGAGGCAAACCGTACGAGACTCTTAAACACAGGGAACTAACTGAGGGTTGCTGGAGGGAGTTGGGTGGGGGGATGGACTAAATGGGTGACAGGCATTAAGGAGGGCACTTGTTGGGATCAGCACTGGGTATTATAGTTAAGTGATGCATCACTAAATTCTATTCCTGAAACCATTACTACATTATATGTTATGTAGCTTGAATTTAAATAAAATGAAAAAAAATCAAATAAAAAAAACAAAATTAAAAAAGAATCCTCCTGGTCTCTGTATTTTGTGGCTTTATCAATGGGCAAGAATGTTTACCCAATTTTATCAAAATTTTAAATACCTTTATGTGAAGTATTTTTCATATTTTGAAGTTGAAAATATCTAGTTCAAGATAGTACCAAATGCCGAGGGTTCTTGTAATTCTCCTTTTTACCTTATTTAGGATAGCATTAAGTAATTGAATTCAGAAAGAAATCTAAAACTTTCACTAGAAATATATAAAAAAATCTAAGTAAAGCCTCCAAACTTACTGTCCCTGGTACATGTTTACCTCATAGAGATAAGATTAATGAATCCTCAGATTAGTGATCCATTAAATCTAAAGAAAACATGATAAGATGATGATGATGGCACTGATAAGGATGACAAATGTCAACATCAAATAGGTTAGTAACACAAGTTCACATTCATGAAGTCATTTGTGAGCATTATGGGATGGATTCTCCATAGTTTGTCTTATGAGACCAAAATGCTAGGATGCCATGAATCAAACTCAAATGTTGTCCTTACTAACGCCAAAGCAGGTACTTTTAAACATGATTGCATCTAGTCATTCAGCAAGTATTTACCACTGACCATTTCCTAGACAGTGTGGAAGGGATCAAGGATTTGTGGTTAGCAAAACAGACCTGGTCCCTGTCCTCATGCAGTTTTGATTTAGGAATAAGACAGTGACCAAACTGTTGTATCAATAAGACTTTGAACTTCTTATCAGCATCATAAAAGAACAGTACAAGCTACCAAGAATAAACGCAGAAAGGAGCCCCCAATTTAGATTTGTCGGGCAGTGATCCTCCCCAGAGGAAATGAGAGTAAGATGAATTTATAAGAGCACGAGGAAAGATAAGAGAGAAGTGAGTTTAAGGCAGAAGACACTGCCTAATTCCTTATTGAAGAGACTGCTGTGTTTTTCCAGGGTGATCCACATGGCGAAGTAGAAGTAGCCTGTGTTTAGGAGAAGGGCAGGCAGAAGCCTCATTGTGGAGGACCTTACAGGCCTTGTATGGCAACTGGACTTTATCCCAACTGCAGTAAGGAGCTATTAAGATTTTGTGCAGAAAAGTGACATGACTTAATTGGTGTTTTTTAAAAGAATTGCTGTGATGGCTGCATTAGACGTGGCCCAATGATGATTCCTGGCCATGTCAGCGGCCCTGAAAACAGATCAACCTACACCTTCTTAAAATGACCAGCTTTTTTCGGGTGTCTGGGTGTCTCCACTTGGTTAAGCTTAAACTTTGGTTCAGGCCATGATCTCATGGTTCATGGGTTCGAGCCCTTCGTTGGGCTCTGTGCTGACAGCTCAGAGCCTGGAGCTTCGCTCAAATTCTGTGTCTCCTCTCTCTGCCCTTCTCCCACTCATGCTCTGTTTCTCTCTGTCTCAAAAATAAATAAAAATAAGTTTTTTAAATGACCAGCTTTTTTTTTTTTTAGCAAAGTTTGAAAATGCTAAGGGCTATCTGTATATTTCCTTCTGACAAACAATAAACTTCTTCCTTCCCACCTGCACATACTTCCAGTCATAGTTTTTTTTAGTTTTTTTTTTTAACCATTTTAACCATTTGTAAGTGTACATTTGAGTCGTGCTAAATACATACACATTATTCTATACCAGATCTCCAGAACCTTTTTATCCTGCAATGCTGAACCTATATCCTTATACAATTTCTCCCTCCCCTAAGCCTCTGGTAGCCATCATCCTACCTTCTCTTCCTATGAATTTGATTAGTCATTATGGTTTGTTTTTAATTATTATTGAAGTGTAATTGATAGTGTGGTAGGAACCCCTCCCTAAGGAGAAAGGAAAAAATTGAAGAAGAGAGAAGAGAAGACTTCAAGGTCACCTAGATATGAGTCCAGCTGCCTACATCCCCCATGTTCCTGTAAACTGAAACAACTTAATCAGACTGCATGTTTATGTGTATTACCATATATGGGAGACAAAGAAATAGAAAATGCATAAAAAAACCTATGCCATATGATGTGGGCCGCTCAGTTCTTTTGGGTACGAACCCAACTGAGCGGTGCCGGCAAAATAAAGTTGCTTCCTGGAAAGAAAAGTCTCGGTGTCACGACTCTCTGAGCGAGAATCCTGCAACAATAGTATGTTTTTTTCCTCCCGAATTCAAACATTTGAAATTTTATTTTTCTTAGCTTGGTACTTTTTAGTCTAAGCGAACTTTGTTCTATACCTTTCCTGCCCCTCCCCACAAAACAAACTGGACTTTTTTCACCCTCTCTTTTCTCACCCTTACACTTCTATGACATCTGCCCTTATTTGGACCTAGACACATCATGCTGCTTTGCCTCTATCTCACCGAGAACAACAGGAAATCCCCAAGGGGTTAGACAGAAAGCTGACACAATGAAAAGGGTGTGTTTGTTGCTGTTAACTAGATGTTACCTAGAAACCGCACCCAAACTTGGCCCTTGTTATCAATCTGTCTGCTCCACAGCCTCTTCCGTTCCCTGCAATCCCTCATAGCCTTTGAACCAGACAGTCAGTATGTTTTAAAATAAACTCATACAATGGTTTCAAGCCAGAAGAACAATCTCTGAGGTTGTGCAAGGCCACTTGAAAGGCATTTCCTGCAATTGTTCTCCAGGCTTGAAACTGAAAGCAATGAATTGTTATTTTCATAGCAGGCTCGATTCGAGGAAATCAGTTGCTTTTCGGTTATGGAAAAAATACAAACATGACTTCTAAAGTCTCTACACTCTTAGCAGACTGCGTAAACAGGGTTCAAGGACAACCAGACCGCTGGCCCTGAGGGGCCTTTGCAGACTCTGTAGACACTGCCCTCCACGGGGTTATCTGTGATTTACCAGTCAGAAAAAAAGTGATGGCACGTGCAGCTACTGCTTCTTTCAGAACCATTATCGAAGCTCCAGAGCCCTCAAAATGTCTACTCAATGTCAGCTCCGTGTCTCTGTCCAGCTGTGGAACATTCTCCCCACAGCTTCCAAAGCGAGTGTGTCTGGGCACCGTTTGTAAAGCTCGCAATTTACATATGGCCTCCTTCTCTCTCATAGCAACTATTGGGATGAAATGATTATTATGTAAAACAAATGTCACTATTTTAACAGGTCTCCCAAATTCTTGACATTGAGGAAAACGTGTATGTTTCTAAAGATGCTTTGACATGCTGACTGGAACCTAAGAGACTAAACCAGGGTGTAGGTCTCAGGAGAAAGCTAAGTCATGGAAAGTCACAGTGAACTTGCCTTGTCAGACCATTATATTTCCTCCTAAAGCAGATGGTGGGTGAGAAGAAAACAGAAAAGGCAGATGAGAGAGAGAGAGAGAGAGAGAGAGATTGAGAGAGAGAGAGAGAACAAGCATGAGCAGGAGAGAGAGAGTGGACCCAAGGGCTTTGGAGGACTGGACGTCTTGTCAGTCTCCATAAAACTGAAAGGCAAAGACAGAGGAGGAAAGGGTATCCCTGAATGAGGCGAGCTTGGGAGATGGCAGTGCAGGAGGACCATGTTTACAACTAGATCTCATGCACATCCGCACATCCGGCTCAATGACAGAGCCGGAAGTCAGGCAGAACACACGCCATAAGAAATAAGAATAGAAGCTGCATCTGAAAGGTTAGGAGGATCAGAAAGGCAGGCCCCCCCCATCCCCCCCCCTCCGGCAGGAGGGAGGGAGCTGCATGCTCTGAGAGGGCAGAGAAAATGCCCAGGCCCTTGCACCCCATAACATCTGGCTTTAAAAACCAGAGGGACTGGATTCTGTGAGTTTTGGGGGGTAGGGTTTAAGATTTTTTTTAAGTTTTTAAGTTTATTTTGACAGAGAGCACAAGCAGCGGAGGGTCATAGGGAAAGGGAGAGAGAGAATCCCACACAGGCTCTGTGCTGTCAACGCAGCATGAGATCATGACCTGGGCCGAAACCAAGTGCTGTCCCCAGCCAGGCACTCCCATCTACTGTGGGACTCTGAGTCATATGCCAGGTGCCCAGCTGCCACTTTGTGTATCACACCCAACTGCACCAGTGTACCAGCCTTGGGGTCCCAGTCATTGCTGTGTGCTGCACCCAGCCTAGGCCAGGGGCCCTGGTGAGCAGCCCTCAGCTGGGGTACCGCTTCAGGGGGTCTGGCATAGGACTAGAGGCCAATGCAAATTTTGCTGACACTACTGCCCAAAATATATAACTGATACATATTCAGTAAAATTCATTATACTTATACCTGCTTTTTAGATAGTCTTGCATTTGGGAGTAAGAATGAAAAGACAAGCTATATCCAGCCCTATCTCTGATTCAGGTACACCTCAAAGCTTCAAGATTATCATCGTCACCATGACTACAAAAAACCATGCTGTGTGGGAATAGAAAAGGATTGAGCATGGTCTCAGCTTTCCCTAGAAAACCACTCAAGTATTGCAAATATTACATCAATGCAATGGGAATCAGCCCTTCCACTTCTTCCACTTTCGGGAGGGTGTGCAGCTTGAGACAATATGTTTGATTGGGAAATGAGGTTTTGCCATAATAGGTGCTCATAGTAGAATAAATAAGTCCATCATTTGTGAAAGCTCTGAAAGTGGGGTCTCAGGAAAAGGAATGGAGGTCCCTCCCATAATCTTGGCCTGGTTTATGCTTTTTACTATGTCTCATGTGTCAAGAGAGTGTCTTGTATAGTAATTCCTTGCATAGGTTGAAAGTGAGATATTCCCAGGGCACCTACGTGGCTCAGTCAGTTAAGCATCCCACTTCGGCTCAGCTCATGATCTCACGGTTCATGAGTTTGAGCTCCGCATCCGGCTCTGGGCTGACAGCTCAGAGCCTGGAGCCTGCTTCAGATTCTGGGTCTCCCTCTCTCTCTGCCCCTCCTCCACTCACACTCTTTCTCTCGAAAATAAAATAAAAACATAAAAAATTAAAAAAAAAAAAAGAAACAGATATTCCCTGGATGAACTAGAGATACTTATGTTACCAAAACTAGAAACAGTCTCAGAAAAAACAAAAAAATCTAACTGTCCACAGGGTTTCAGATGGGAAATAAAAATATTATATCTGCTCTAAGCAGCTATTCAACAACAACAACAACACACACACAGAGGCATGCATGCACAAAGATCTCCAAACAGAAACATGAGTGAGCAAAAAAAGCACATTAAAAACTGACACATAAATGGCAATATTTTAGTTATGAAAATAATGAAAGAGGATCTCTAAAAAGCATAAGAAAAGACACTTCATTTCATAAGTCATTAAAAACACAACATGTTGCTATTACTCATCTACCAAATGAAGAAAAGGTGTCTGCAAACCGAGCTTTGTCGAGCTTGTACAGCACCTAGAATGTTCTACGCTGCTGGTGCAAATATAAATTGACAGAACCATGGGACTGTTTGACCAGTGTCTGTCTGATCTATTGGGCGGAATATATGCACTTCAGCAACCCATTCATAGGCACATACACAAGGAGAACGTGCAGATAGGATGTGATCTAAAAGATGCATGCAAGAATGTTTATAACAGCCAAGAAACTAGAAACTGCTCTGAATCTGTCAATAAATGAGTAGATAAATAAAGCATAGAAGATCCTTACTGCTGAATACTATACAGCATAGAAAGTACACAATCTACAGCTATACGCAAAAATATGGACAAATCCCACATGCATACTATTGGGTACAAGACACAAGATGTTACAGAATACCCACTTCAGGGACCCAGTTATATCAAGTGCCAAACAAAGCAGACAGTTGTTCACTTGATGTGGGCAGGGAGGGACGGTGGTGACAGAGGGAGCAGGCAGAGAGAAAGGTCTCTTGCAATCCTAACCATCTTAGCAGAGTTTCAGGGTTTCAGAGCAAGGTCAGAGCTTATGCATCAGAAGGTCACTTGCTATTTGAAAAGCCACTTTGGGGTTGCCATTGAGGCCGAGCTCCTGACTCCTTATATCAAGCCAGTACAGGACCATGAGCTACATACTGTCAGACCATCCAAAGTCATATTTGGGTGGCTGCAGGACAAGACAAAGTTACACGAGCAGGTGGCCTAATTCCCATAGCAGCAACCTCTGTCATACCGATGACTCTCCCTCCACCAGATCCAGTCTCAGAGGAATTCTCTGAGATTCCCTGAATGTCACGCCCAGTAGGCTGGCAGGACTGAGCCCCAGAAGCTCACAGTGGCTCCATAACCCATCCTTGGATTTGTTTACTTTCTTTCCTTGCTTCACTCTTCTACACTCTCCTGGCTGAGTGTGAGGCCTCGCATATGCAGAAATAATGCCTTCTGAAACTAGCCATGGACAAAGGGTAATTTATCAACTTGAGGTGTTTAAGCATAAATTCTAGCTTAGCACTGGCTCATTGGTAAGCTATGATGACTCAGACGTGACTTTAGGAAGTCTATCGTAAAAACTAAATAAAAAAATTTTTTAACTTTTTTTAATGTTTATTAATTTTGAGAGAGAGAGAGAGTGCGCGCAAGTAGGAAGGGGCAGAGAGAGAGGGAGACACAGTATCCAAGGCAGCTCTGGGCTCTGAGCTTTCAGCACAGAGTCCAACACAGGGCTTGAACCCACAAACAATGAGATCAGGACCTGAGCCAAAGTCAGATGCTTAACTAACTGAGCTACCCAGGTGCCCCTAAATGAAAACTATTTTAAAATATAACCAAGCAGAGCCGTGCCGTGAGTGGTCACATATGGCAAGCTCATCAAACTATACAGAATTAGTCCAGGCAAGGGGTGCCTGGATGTCTCAGTCAACTTCCACTCATGTCATGATCACTCAGTTTGTGGGCTCGAGCCCCACATAGGGGTCCGTGCTGAGAGTGCCCAGCCTGGCTGGGATTCTCTTTCTCTCCCTCTCCCATGCATGAGGGGTCTCTTTATCTCAAAATAATTAAAACTTAAAAAAAAAAAAACATTAGTCCAGCCAAGTCACTAAACAAAGTATAAAGCCATCAACAATCTCTTGAGGGGGCACTGGAGTCCACATCATATTATTTGTAGTGTCCGGTTTTCAAAACAAATTACAAATTACGAGGCATGCAAAGAACCAGAAAAGTTGGCCTAATTATAGGAAAAGAAGTCAATAGAAACCATCTCTTGGGGCCTTAGCAGACAAATACCTTATTTAACAGGCAAATATATCAAAGCAGCTATTATGTGTATGTTTAAAGAACTAAAGATAACTACGTTGAAAGAATCAAAGTGTGTTGAAAATGACTCATGGTATAGAAAATATTAATAACAAGAAGTTAAACCAAAAGAATGAAAAGAGATTCCACAGTGGAATAGTCTAAGAACTGGAATACAAAAATATAGTGTCTCAAACACCAGATTTGTACTGGCAAAGGGAAGATCTGTGAACTGAAGATAAATCAATGGAGAGAATCCATTCTGAGGAACAGAAAAGAAAAAAGAATTAAGAATAGTAGAGCCTCAGAGACTGTGAGGCACCATCAGGCATGCAAACATAGGCAGAACGGAAGTCTCATTAGTACATAGAAGGTAGAAAGTATTAGAAAAAATATGAAGAATAATAACCGGAAACATGCATAATTTCTGAAAAACATTAATCGCCTCATTCAAGAAGCTCCATGAATTCCACGACATAGAAGGACAACAGGATGCACGCCTCCAGGCATCATAGCCCTGGCAGAGGATCGAGATTGGGGAGGACTCAAACTACCCACATTTTGACTTCAGTCTGTACTTTCTAATTAAGTTCTCTTAAGATCAGCAAGACCCTATGTGACTGACCCAAAGACAACGATCCACCTGACCTTTGCTGCCCAATGGCATGTACCTACCAACCTTTGTCCCACATTTTCCTTATATAAACTTGGAAGTATTTTTGACACTTTGGGGACAGCCTTTGGGACACCAGTCCACCGTGTTCCCAGTGTCAGCCTCCCTGAAACAGATTCCTTTCCTGATTCCCCACCACTCCTCTCTCTGCCTTTGGGTTCTGTCAACTGGCAGCTGCCGACCCTAGTCTGCTTGCGGCCTCTGGAGCCAGCAGCCCTGTGCCCTGGGTCTCAGGCAGCAGCCCGTCTGTGGGCAGGCAAGCTGGGGATAAGATAAAGCTAGTTAGGGTGATATATCTCTCCTAGGGCCTAATGCAGAGTCCTGGACTACACTCAGCTGCCTCACCCCCCTACTTTCTCAGGCTCTGGCGGCTGGGTTCTGGCAGGATTTCCCCGAATATTAAAAAAATAGCAGGCAGTGTTTTCACTTTCAGGTTCAGCTTTCTGCTCATTTCCTTCTTAACAACCTGTTTGTTTTCAGCTTCTGTGGGAAGAGAAAACAGAGCAAGGGTGAGTTAAGAGGCACTTGGCTGCTCGTTCTTGAACAGATTAGCAAAGCTGTGGCTCAGGTATGTTCATTTCTAAACTTTCTTTACATGCACATTAGGTTTGGGCTTAAAACCCTGATTTCTGACATAAACATGAGAACTGAGAAGAGGAATGCAATAGATACATGTAAATATGTAAGTTATAAAACCTTGTAGTTGAGATTTTCCACTTAACGCTGTTACATATTCTTGCTTTAAAATCTACATGTTAAAAAAAAAAAAAGCTGAACTACAGAGGAAGCTTAAGACTACAATGAAATCTTACACACCATTTACTTGGATACGCCCTGTGGTGATATTTTGTGATATTTGCATTCTCTCTTTCTAAATAGATATGGAAGTTTTTCTATTAACGTTCTTATGCTGATTATTATTTGGGGGAAGAGCTAACAGAGGCTGTGACTCTTCACCACTAAGTACTTCAGCACATAGATGTTGGGATCCAGACATTCTTCTACTTTCTTTCTTTGGATCCACCTCATTCCTCCACAGCTGTTCCTACCTCTCCCTTTGGCTACTATTTTGTCACCTAGTAAGGACTTCGCTGGACATCCTGCCAATGCTTGTAGTGAATTCTCTGGGTATTTAACACAGCTATCCTCTTCCTTCTGGTGCTCACTCTGCATTGCTTCTGAAACCCCATGTTCTGCCGGCACAGTCACCGCTTAGAGATCCCAGAGGCTTTTTGCCATGCACATAGTTTCCCAGAATAATGGTGGCAATTCCAGCCTCTCTTGTGGCTGTGTATGGGCACATGGATGATCTAAGAAGTAATTTGGTTTATGTAGACATGATGAGTTAGTAAAGAGTTAGTATTCTCTGCTAGGAATACAAATATGACAGCACGCCAGGAACTGCCCCTTACAGATGATTGAGCATATGATAAGTTCTGAAGCTTTGATCCTTATGAAACAGAACCACATACCATCCCTGGACTGCCAACCGTGAAATTTATGAGGGAGAAATAAATGTAAATCTAAATTAAATAAGCGTAAATGTCAATAAATATAAATTGTTTATGACACATTTCTTTTCTACCTCTCCCTACCTTACAGCTCTCTTAGCTACCTCACAGCTAAGCCTAATTCTGACCCATATAGTTATCTTAGTATCACCCTGAGGGCAGAGGCCACAGTTTATTTATCTTTTTTTTTTTTTTAACGGTGACAAATTCTTTTAATTTTTTTTTTCTTTTTTACAAATAGTTTATTGTCAAATTAGTTTCCACATAACACCCAGTGCTCATCCCCACAAGTGCCCTCCTCCATGCCCATCCCCCCCTCCCCCCCACATCCATCAGTCCTCAGTTTTTGTCAGCATTCAAGAGTCTCTCATGGTTTGCCTCTCTCCCTTTCCCCCACCATTTCCCCCCTTCTTCTCCCGGTTGGTCCTCTGTTAAGTTCCTCCTAGTCCTCCTATACGTGCACACATATGATATTTGTCCTTCTCTGTCTGACTTATTTCGCTCAGCATAACACCCTCAAGGTCCACCCATGTTGCTACACATGGCCAGATTTCATTGTTTCTCATTGCCATGTAGTATTCCATGGTATAGATACGGGCACCCTCCTACACTGTTGGTGGGAATGTAAACTGGTGCAGCCCCTCTGGAAAACAGTGTGGAGGTTCCTCAGGAAACTAACAATAGAACTCACCTATGACCCAGCAATAGCCCTGCTAGGAATTTACCCAAGGGATACAGAAATGCTGAGGCATAGGAGCACATGTACCCCAATGTTCATAGCAGCACTCTCCACAATAGCTAAAACATGGAAAGAGCCTAAGTGTCCATCAACAGATGAATGGATCAAGAAGATGTGGTTTATCTATACCATGGAATACAGTTTATTTATCTTTTAATCCAAGTATATAAGCACAGCGTGTAGCAAATAATAGATGTTCAACCAATGTGTTGAAGTAAAAAAAAAAAAAAAAAAAGGCCACAATAAATGGGATTGGATATCAAGGAATAAAAATATGAAAAGATACCTTTCATAAACCTGAGCTGAACTGAAGCCCCTGGAAACATTAGCTGGGCCAGGAGAGTGCCAGATCTAGAAACTGCTGAGTGGTTTATGGGATGTCAACCTGACTCCGCAGAAAAAAGAGGAGCCCATGGGGCCACAATACTACATTAGAAAGGGTGTTTTGAAGATAGGAGAGACAACAGAAATCCTGTAGAAGTTACTGATCATGGAGTCTAGGTAATCAATATTTTTGAAGAAAATTATCTTTCCAGGGAATTGGGTGCCAAACATAGAAGAGTAAAACAGACCTCCGAGGTTTCCAATCATGGGTCTACATTTATTCACTATGTGCTTTTGGCAAATACCTTACTCAGACTTTCTGAGCCCCACTGATCTCATTTGCAAAGTGGGTATAATAAGCCTACTTTGCAGGTTCTTGTAAGAACCAATGAGAGCAAACATTGGAGACTGGCAATATTTCACCTCTAGCTTCTTCAGAGATTTGGAAAATAATGCAGGCAGCACTCTGCAGATGGCCAATGCCAGAAAAAGTACAGAAGTGCTGATGTATTCATGCTTTGGATAACTCTGAGGCGAGAGAATGATTTTGTGCTCTTATTTTACTGTGAGACTCTTCTGGTTTACAGTTTTCTTTTGTATCTGAGGAGACATCCTATATGATAAATGCTTTTCTCAGAGATTACACACACACACACACACACACAACATATATAATATATATATATATATACACACACACACGTATGTATGATCCAGAGAAAACTAAATTTCAAACAATTAGTTCCTCAAAGTAGGTAGAATTTTAGTAGGAATATATACAATCTCATTTATCCTCCTTCAATTATTTACCTCATATCTCTTTTATTTTTATTGATATAAGTGACAAAACATTGTATAAGTTTAAGGTATAAAACTCATTGAATTGATACATTTATATATTGCAACATGCTTAACAATCATATTAGTCAGTCTTAACTAACATCTCTATCATGTCACTAATTATTATATTTGTGTGTGTGTATGTGTGTGCTTAGCAAGTTTATAATCTGGTATTGTTGTCTATAATTGCTATGCTGTGCTTCTCTAGGACTTATTTATTTACTGGTTGCAAGATTATACCCTTGTAAACCACAAACCCCCAATTCCCTCAACTCCCAACCCCTGGTTACTACCATTCTATTGTTTTTATGAGTTCGAGTTTTTTACATTCCACACACAAGTGCTATCATATAGTATTTCACTTATCTCACTTAGTGCAATGCTCTTGAGGTCCATATATGTTGCCACAAATAGCAACATTTCCTTATTTCTCATGCCTGAACAATATCCCATGTATATATGTACACAATTCCTTTATCCACTAATCTGTTGATGGACATTTAGGTTGTTCCCATATCTTGGGCTGTTCTCAGTTATGGTGCAATAACATGAGAGTGCATATATCTCCTTGAGATCTTGATTTTGATTCTTTTGGATAAATACCCCAAAGAGGGATTGCTGGATAATATGGTAGTTCTATTTTTTTAAGTTTATTTATTTTGAAAGAGACAGACAGAGAGAGAGACAGACAGACAGAGGGAGTACAAGCGGGGGAGCAGCAGAAGAGAGGAAGAGAGATAATTCCAAGCAGGCTCTGCGCTGACAGCATGAAAAACTTGGTCATGGTGGGGGTGGGGGTTCTGTCTCACAAATCATGAGATCATGACCTGAGCTGAAATCAACAGCCAGATTTTTAACTGACTGAGCCACCCAGGTGCCCCATTGTAGTTCTATTTTTTAATTATATGGAGCCTCCATCCTGTTTTCCATAGTGGCTGAACCAATTTACAATGCACGTTTCTACCATCCATGTACAAAGGTTCTCTCTCATCTTCACATCCTTGGTAATAATCATCTCTTGTCTTCTTACTAATAGCCATTCTAACAGGTATGAGGTGATATTCTGGTTTTGAGGTATCCCTTATTCTCCTGATGATTAGTGATCTTTTCATTTACTGTTGGCCATTTGGAGGTCTTTTTTGGAAACATGTCTATGTAATTCCTCTGCTGATTTTGTAATCAACTGTTTCTTAGTTATTAAGTTGTATGGTTGCCTACTGTGTTTTTAGATGTCATTGGGAAATTCTTTTCCCAAAAGATATCAAAGCATGTTAACTGAGGGAAGATACTTAAAATTTTTAAGTGCAGTGAATGGGAGGAAAACACTAATTTAGTAGGAGGGGATGGAATTTATAAAAAGTTTCAAACTGCATAGAGTCTTTAAAAAATCGTTTTAGAATTTATAGTTTCTGATTTTGAATCTCACTGATGCCCTAAATTTCTTGCCTCATTCAGGACTGGGGATTCTGGTGACCTTAGTGGATGCCTTCAATAGTGGGGCAGTTCCTTGCCTGGAGAACACAGTGACACACCGGTGTCCTAGTGTGAGGACTCAGTAGCTCTGCAGAGTGAGGTTCCCAGAGAAATGGTCCTGTCACTACCAGACGGGAATGATGGAGCAGCCCCCGCGCGGCAGCCAGCCCCAAATGGTGAAGAGTTATGGAAGATGTACACGGTACTTGGTCTTAATAGTTGTTTCTTCATGCTATCCCCTCTACCTAGAGGCAACCTGATTGGCCATAGATTAGCTAACATTCATGGCAGAAGGATACTGATTATTCTGAACAGGAGAGTTAATAGGACACTATTACTCTATTTTATCTCTTTCTCCTCCAAACTCAGGCATTTTATCTGGAAATGCGTCTAATCTCTGAAGCCAAGTCAGCACAGGCACTCAGATGGCCTCCTTGACTGAATATCTACAGCTGCCCTGTGTGCTTGAAACACACTTCAGTCATTTGGAGCTTGTATGCTCTCGCCCATTCAACCCAAAGTTCTCTGGGAAGATTCTGTTACCAGATCATTCTTTACCTTTATTTTACTCTGAGTTGTATGACTGTTAATCATGCCCTGTAGACAGCATTACAGGATGCTATAGCTGCATGGAGATCATACAATACAAAGTCAACACTTCACAAGGAAGGCTCAGGGAGTTCAGAAACTTAACCAAAAGTCTTGAAGGAGTATTTCTGAGATGGTAGTAACTCAAGTTTCTTTGAACAGGAATTCAGACACCATAAGTTTCATGTATTGAAAATGTACAATTAACAAAAGTGTACAAATGTAAATGCACAGTGATTTCTTTCACTGGGGAAGGCAGTCTAGGAAATCTTCCTGGAAGAGGAGTGTGACATACACTTTGAAAGATTTGTACATATTTTCCAGGGTGGGACGTTACTGGAGCAGTCACAAGCAGGGAAAAAACAAAACAAAACAAAACAAGCCAGCACGTGAAAAATATGAAAGCACCAGAGGTTATGTGTTGGGGAAACTGCACTTTATTCTGACCGGTGGATCCCAGCACGAGTGGAGGGCAGCAGCAGGGCAGCCGAAGCTGGAGGGGTAGTGAGACAGGCAGGGTCTTAGAACATGTATTTGGAGGCAGGGTGGGTGAGGAAGAACTAGGGAACGTTGATCAGGGCAGATTTTTTTCCTCAGACTATTTCAGTGGAAGTTCAGGTCTGACCTACCTGATATGTCTTTGCCCTTTGTGGTTCGCAGGACTTACTGCAGGTGAAGAATAAACTAGAGAAAAGCTGCATGGAGAAAGAGGAGCTTCTGCATTTAGCTCAACAAGCCTTAGCAGGTATGGGGAGGGCTCTGTGCATGATGGGGCAGTAGGCTTCTGCCAGGTCCTCCGAGACCTCTGACGGGAAGATCTTCTCGAAGCGAGGGCTGTCCTCCCCTTCTGTGGAGGGCACACTCTGCTAAATCTGAAAATAAGAAGACAAGGTGTGGCCGTTTGTCAGCCAGCCAGTCAGGGCCTCTCCCACCTTGTTCTCAAACCTGCCCTCCATGTGTGGTCGCGAGTTCAACTCAGACATTTCTGTCTGCTCATCCTAGACAGTTTGGTGTCTGAGAAACTGGGGGGGGAGGGGGCTGTGGCACAGGGAGTTGTTGCTTTTGAGCTTAACTGTTGTTTTCTTTCTGGAGCAGAAGAACAAGCCAAAAGAGAGACAGCTGAGAAGGAAAAGCAGCTTTTTGAGGAAAAGTATACACAGCTGCAGCGAAGGGTAGAGGCTCTAGAAACAGTTTTCCAGGAATCCATGGCCCAAATGAGAAAGGAGAGAGAGAGAGAACACCTGAGAAAGCAGAATGAGAAGTTTCAGAGGCTGGAGGTAAGCCTGGTCCGGGTCTGGACAGTGACCGCAGAACGAAGTTCTGGGACCTTAGGAAGGGAGGCCTGAAAGTCAACGCACAGCCAGACGGAGAAGCACTGCTGTCGTTTACAGCACTTGACTCACCAAGCCCTGAATTTGTAATGACTTGCGTCGGGGCACATGAGCCGTGTTCATGCTGGGCTTCTGGAGAGTCCCATAGGAACTTGGTAGCTCCAAGCATTTCTAGGATATAAGTAACTTCCCAGGGCTTGTGCTGCTGTTCTGAGGGATTCCACACGGAGCCAATATTAAATGGGGTCCCCAGGTTTACCATTGGAGATGTCCTAACTGGGTGTATGTAACAGAAGCAGCAATCGGTTCACATTCCTGAGATTATTGCCAGTTTTCAGGCCCTACCCACCCAAAGACCCTAAGATAGATCCCTGCTGCCCTAAAACTATCAGGTATGTACAGATTCAGAAGTGAGGGGGACTGACATCTCCAGGCCTACGGCGGTCCCCAGGAGAGGATGGCCTGAGTCAGCACGCAACATAGGGGAAATTCTCTCTTCTCCCAACCGGAAGTGTTGGCATCAGATTTCTAAATCAGCTTAGATGTTCCCTTTATTTCTAAGATGTGGGTGAGCATTTGTGCCTTAGATAAAAGGCTCCCTCCTAAATAGCATCATTATAGCTAGAATATCACATAATTGTCCTCATACCTGGTTAGCCGCCTCGCAAAACCCTAGTGATGGATGAATATATATAAGTAAGGCGGTACCATCCTTCTCATTCCTCAACCCCAACCCAGGAGGTATGCCTGCTATAAGTGATCTAGTAAGAGAGAATACTTGAAAAAGGAAAATGCAGAAAATTTTATAATTTATTGATATATAACCTTATTCCTGAAAGTCTGGGGTTTCTAAATGTTTTCCTTTTATGAATATATCACACGACTTTAGGCCCAAATAAAAACTATGAGTGGTAACAAGCTGAAAATTGACTACACTTCAAAGACAACGGAAAACAGTTACAGAGAAGATACTTCGGAGCCTTCATGCTTGTGTCTAATTTGTGAGCTGCTAAGACAGTTGATTTCACTAGTAGCCAAGCTTTTCTCTTGTATATAATTTCAGGTAATTTTTTTTTTACAAGTTTTCATAACAGTTTTTTGATATCGCTTATTTTCATGCATATGTACCTTTTCTGTTTTTAGCAAAACTTAACAGAAAAACAGAAAAGTACCTACTATAGGGCGTCAATGCTTGGCAAACAAAAGATGGAGTAAATGTGGCTGGACAGTTAATTTAAATGGATGTGGAAATAACAGATTAGAAGACAAAGAGAAGGTCAAATTTGTAGCCTCCTGGAAGAGAAATACATTGGAATATACTTATCAAGAAGTGCTTCTGAAAGTTGCATCGGAATAATTACTCAGATTATCTATAGTGTGTTCTTCAGTAGGATAGGCCAGCACCATATGCAAAGTAATTCTTTCTTAGTTCACCTGTAAATGCTATGCGTTGTGAGTTAAAATTTCAAAGAAGCTAACTGTAAAATTTAAATGGAGCTGATCAAAAAGATCAAAAGCCCAGACAGATCAGAAAAGGTACAATGAAATGTATTGGTCTGCAAGAATTAGAACAGTGTGTCACTGAGCATAAACATAAAAACACAACAACGGAACACACCGCGTAGTCTAAAAGTAGAACCCCACCACATATAGGAATTAAGTGTATGTGAACAGTGTTATTTATGTACTTATTCTTAAAAGTATATATATATTTGAGAGCAGGAGAAATCACGTGCATGTGCACACACACAAGCAAGGGAGGGGCAGAGAGAGAGGGAGAGAGAGAATCCCATGTGGGATGTACACTATCAGCCCACTGCCCCACACAGGGCTCAATATTACAAATCGTGAGATCATGACCTGAGTCGAAATCAAGAGTCGTCATTTAATCAACTGAGTCACACAAGTACCTACCCTACTAATTTTAAATAACACTTTTGGGGGCACCTGAGTGGCTCAGTTAGTTAAACAACAGACTCTCGATTTCGGCCCAGCCATGATCTCATGATTTGTGAGATGGAGCCCCATGGGCAGTGGGCTGACAGTGGATAGATAGCCTGCTTGGGATTCTCTGTCTCCCTCTCTCCCTGCCCATTCCCCCATCCCAAAATGAATACACATTTTTAAAAAATAAAATAAAGAAGTAAAATCAGTGGGAAAATACAGTTCAGTATGAACTACATAACAGCTGTTGTCAGACAAGTGAATAGTTGTGTAGAATAAAAAAGTGAGTAGATCTATTGTAAATTTTGTACAAAGTAAGTTCCAGCTTGATGTCAGATGAAACATTTATAAAGCTCCACAGAAACAATAAATGTCAGATAATTATAAAATTATGTTGGAGCATCAAATTTATTTTTAAGTGCCATAAAACCCAAAGACAAATAAACACTGACAAAAACTACATTAAAATAAAGATAAATTCATTGTGGGGCACCTGGGTGGCTCAGACAGTTAAGCATCCGACTCCAGCTCAGGTCATCATCTCACGGTTTGTGGATTCGAGCCCCTTATAGGGCTCTGTGCTGACAGCTAGCTCAGAGCCTGAAGCCTGTTTCGGATTCTGTGTCTCCCTCTCTCTCTGACCCTCCCCTGTTCGCGCCGTCTCTCTCTCTCTCTCAGAAATAAATAAAACATTAAAAAATTAAAAAAAAAAGATAAATTCATTGTGGTGAAAAAGAACCTAAAGAAATTCAGAAGCCAAAAATATTCTGAAGAGACAGCTTGATTTCTATCAGACAGCAAAGCTGATTTATAGGAGTTATACATTGTGAAGGGCCAAAAATCAATAAAAGTCAGCAAACTTTGAACAGATAGTTTATAGAAAAATCAAGATAAAACAAATGATGAGATGCAATGTTTTACCTCCCATGCTATCAAACCATGTTCCCAAGGTTTCTGAAAACCTGTCCTTTCATGGGAGTCCAAATTATATAATATCTATGGCAAATTGTGTCTAACAATTATTAAATGTGAATAGATAATCCGTTTTTGGCACCACATGTTCAGTTTTAAGGCATACACACACTCTCTGGTGCATACACACACACACACACAGACAGGAAAATTGTGTATTGGTGATATGTCCAGTGAGGCATTGATTGTAACTCTAAAGATTGGAACTACTTATATGTTCATATGGGAGTGGTAATGTAAATTTCAGCACACTTCCACAAGGGAATATTACATAGCCAGAAAATTCTGTGTCACTACTAGAAAAACTTACTAGATCTATTGTAATGTGCAAAAGCTGGGGTGCCAACCAATGGAAAGAGTGTCCTATTTCTGCAAAGAAAATGGAATTCGTATATACTCATTTGCAGACACATGAGGAACGAACACTGTTGGTTGCTTCTAGGGGAAACTAGATTTCTGAGATCAGGAATGAGAGGAATACTTAATTAATTTGGTATAAACCTTCGTATCTTTGAAAATTTTATAAGGGATATGTAATACTTGTTCAGGAGAATAAGAAAAGAAAACCAGGATGATGTTTATGGTGATGACGGTGGCGGGGATGATGACAATGATGATGGTATTTAGGGAATTTTGCATTCTTAGAAAATCATTGGCCAGTTCAAAAGAGAGGTGTAATAAATAGTGAGGTCCGATACTGGAAAAAACAAAACATATATCCTAATCTTGCTTATATTATGGGGTTGATTTCTACTTCCTTAAAGTCTTTGAAAAATAAGTATGAATACGAATATGATGCAATCCTGAAATCCCAGCTGGTGTGTCGCATCTTTCGCTTTCCAACTTCAAATTACAGTTTTAGGTGTGAGTTGTATAGTGGGTGTACAGTGCATCTTGATGTTTTTGGACTTTCCTTTGGGCTGATGTTTGCATGCTATGCTTTTGTTATAATGAACTACTTCCAACTGCACAGGCTTGACATGTTATGCCTCTATTCCAGATACGTGTGCACCGTATTCAGACTTCTTCAAACAACCTCTATGATCCTCACCTTTATGTTGCAGACTATTTTCTCCATGAAGTCTCTTGGATTTCCTGAATCCTCTAAACTGGGTGGGTGGGGCCTCCTTTGTGATCTCATTGTACCTATGGCATGATTTCGAAAATTTAAATTACCCATTTACTCTGTTTCGCTGATGATACCTCACTACCAAGGACAGGTTTATCTGTATCATTGTAATCTTAGCTCCTATTTCCATGTCCAACACTTGATCAGTAACTGCAAAGTGATGGTTGAACAATGTTCCCACTCAGCACAGAGCCTGATGTGGGGTTCAAACTCATGACCTGAGTTGAGATCGAGAGTTAGATGTTTATATGACTGAGCCACTTAGGTACCCAGTTCCCTGTTTTCTATATATATCCTCAACAATTATGACAGATGCTTTAAAGGACTCTTAAAACAAAAGGTATGGTTTTTGACATGGAGAACAAAGACAAAAGGAGATGGAGATAAAATTAAATTTCCTCATAATCTGCAGCCCATTGACAAATACTTGAGACAGGGAGCGTATAACATTCCTCCAGAACTCCCAACTCTATTAATATTAATGTTTTGCTAGTGGCAGAAACAGCCTTAGCTTGACAATAGTCAGACCTCCACAATCCTGTAGGTCTTCTTTCATAGATGAAAATCCTCTTGGAAACTTTGTCTCCACGCCTCCCAACTTAAAAGTTTATAACCAATCACTCCTCACAACCCCAGTACAACTCTTTCTGTCCACGGGTCCTGTCCCCGTGCTTTAATAAAGACACCGTTTTGCACCGAAAATGGCTCAAGAATTCTTTCTTGACTATTCACTCCTGAACCTTACATCGAATCACATAAGTTTTAAGATCTTAATACAAAGGGTGTGGAATGAATTAGGACTACAATTCCCAGGAAACAGGACTGTGAGGACATGCATGCTAATTGAGACTTGCTACAATGTTCTTCCTGAGAGAAGGGCTGATTCACCATGTATTCCATTCAAGTTTCCTGTGACAACTACTCATGAATGATATAACTCACTTTTGACTCACAAGTCACTTGTGAGGTTTAAATTTAAAAAAATATGAAAAGATACCTAATATCACTTATCATCAGGGAGATACAAATCAAAACTATGAGAAATCACCTCACACCTATCAGAATGGCTGACGTCAACAACACAAGAGAAAACAAGTGTTGGCGAAGATGTGGAGAAAGGGAACCTGCATGCACTGTTGATGGGAATGCAAACTGGTGCGGCCACTGTGGAAGTCAGTATGAAGATTCTATATAAAAATAGAACTACCCTACGATCCAGTGATCACATTACTGGGTATTTACCCCAGAAATATGAAAACACTAATTCAAAGGGATACATGCACCCCTATGTTTATGGCAGCATTATCTGCAACAGCCAAACTACGGAAGCAGCCCAAGTGTTATTGATAGATAAATGGATAAAGAGACTGAGTTTTTACTAAACAGTAATAAATGACCTTTTCCTAACAGCAGCTAGCCCCCTCTCGGTCCTGAAAACCTTGTTTCCAAAGTACCCTGGAGACTTGTGATTAGGGAGCGTCCCTAATCCCCTCCCAACTTGAAAGTATATAATTGGCCACTTTTCACAACCCCAGTGCAGCTCCTTCTGTGCACGGGTCCTGTCTCTGTGCTTTAATAAAATCACCTTTCTGCACCCAAGATGTTTCAAGAATTCTTTTTTGGCCATCAGCTCCAAATTCCAACATTTTCTATGTCAGTATATATACACAATATCATTCATCCATAAAAAAGAATAAAATCTTGCCATTTGCAACAACATGGATGAGCTAGAGAGTATTATGGTAAGCAAAATAAGTCAGAGAAAGACAAATACTATATGATCTCACTTATATATGTAATTTAAGAAATAAAACAAACAAGGAAAAAAGAGAAAGAGAGAAACCAAGAATTAAACTCTTAATTACAGAGAACAAACTGATGGGGAGGTAGGAGAAATGGGTGAAATAGGTAATGGGGATTAAAGACTACACTTATCGGGGGTGCCAGGATGGCTCAGTCAGTTAAGTGTCCAACTTAGGCTCAGGTCATGATCTCATGGTCCATGAGTTGGATCCCCATGTTGGGCTCTGTGCTATCAGCTCAGAGTCTGGAGCCTGCTCTCTCTGTCCCTCTCTTGCTCTCTCTCTCTCTGTCTCTCTCAAAAATAAAAACAGTAAAAAAAAATTTTTTTAAAGTACACTTATCGGGGCATCAGGGTGCCTCAGTCAGTCAAAGTGTCTGACTCTTGATTTCCACTCAGGTCATGATCACACAGTCATGAGCAGTCGAGAGGTCTTGTCAGGCTCTACACTGGGCATAGAGCCTGCTTTAGATTCTCTCTCTTCCTCTGACACTTCCCTACTTGCATGCACTCTCTCTAAGTTAAAAAAAAAAAAAAAAAAAGCACTTTAAAAAAAGAGTACACTTATCATGATGAAAAAAAGGAAGGAAGGGAGGGAGGGAAAATGAACCGTAAATAAACTTTTACAAAAATATGACTTCCTCAGGGGAAAAACATTTTAAAAGAAAATTTCTTCATTGCGTAAATTTTTCAAGTTCATCCAGTTTCTTCAGTCAGATGAAGTTCAATTTCTCACTGAACTAATGTCCAGGAGAATTATGACAGCCTTCATGCACACCCTCATGGAGAGAGTCAAGAGGTTTCAGTATTGCTCTTTGAGAAGACTGTGAGGTCAGGATTCAACTATGCACCAGATGTCTCCAAACAAAAGCCATCGAGATCAAAGCTCATGTAGCCACTGTCTCCTCCACTGGTAACACCCAGAGGCCTGTGCCCCAACTTGTTCGGGGTAATATCTCACCTGTGTCATCCTTAAGAAGAAAGAGGCCAGGAGTGAGGGCCAACTTCTCTGCCCCCATGAACCCACTGTGACCTGCACTGTCCTCACCCAGAGGGCCAGTCCTTGACAAGCCTCAGTCTCTCTCTACTGATCTCGAGATCTGTTTTTATCAGAAAACACTGCAAGTATTAGAAAACCTGCTACACACATTGATTTAAGGTTCTTTGAGGGAAACAGGAGATTATTCTGCCTAAGAAAAAGATTGATAGTGAATAAGGGAAGAGGCCATAAGTTGTATAAATAATCACAGAAAAGACAATAACACCATTCTATAAAATGTCATACCTTAAAGAGCTTGCTGAAATTCATTCCATCTGTTGTGGCTCAAGTTCACCCCTTTCACCCCTTGTCCTTCACTAGGCTTCTAGTACCCAGGATAAATGCCCAGGATATAGGCCGAACTTTATAAGTAATTGTTACATATATGAAAAAAAAATAAAGTTTTCAGTCTTTTTCCCCTCACAAATTTGAAAATGTGGGACATACACAACCCCTCTTGCACGTGATTTTTAGCACTATGGAAATTCTGGTTCTTTGGCCATTTCTTGTGTAAAGCATACTCCCCACTCTGCCAGTATGCTTGTAGCCTGCCTCCTTCTTGGCTGCTGCCTTTTCATGTGAAAGAATAAACTGTAAATTCCTCACTGAATTTATTTACAGTAGAATTAGCTGAGTGCTGGTGGGGGAGGAACGGCACAAACTCTTCACAGAGTTAAAGACATCTATCTGCAAATACCCTGAACTGAGATTAAATTGGAATGTCTGCAAGGAGTAGGGAGAATCCACAGGTCCCCAGGTAGGAGGAATTTCTTGGCCCTTTCAGGGTCTGATTGAAAAAAACAGAGCAGACAGGCCAAAGAGAAAGCCCTAGTAAGATAAGTATTTAAATCAAATATACCAATGAATACACTGAATGTAAATGAGTGATAGGCTGCATTTAAGAGGTAAAGATCTGGGCACCTGGGTAGCTTAGTTGGTTAAGTGGCTGACTCTGGCTCAGGTCATGATCCCCGGGTTTGCGGGTTTGAGCCTGGCACTAGGCTCTGTGCTGACAGCTCAGAGTCTGGAGCCTGCTTTGGATTCTGTGTTTCCCTATCTCTCTCTGCCCCTCCCCTGCTCATGCACTCTCTCTCTCTCTCTCTCTCAAAAATAAAGATTAAAACATTATTTTTAAAAAAGAGGTAAAGATCTTCTTGTTTACTAACAAACTGTATGCTATTTAGAAAAGAATAGAAAATATAAAAATACAGAAATGTGAAAAGTAAAAGAATGTAAATGATGTATTATGATACATTGTACAAAGAAAAGTATCCATAACCAACTATATATTGAATAAGTAGGCTTACACCAAAGGAAAAATAAAAACCAAACTGAAAAGCATCACTTCATAATAACAGCTAGATTAATCAGAATACCATACAACATTGAACACAATCACTAATAACATACCCATAAATGCATAAGAAAACAGAACTTGTACAGAACTTTATGGAGAACAGACATGTCCACAATCATCATGAGAGATTTTTAACACAACTTATAGTTATTCAGAAAAAAATGGAGACCAAATATATCAATAAAATGAGAAAATATTTGAAAAAATGATTAACAAATGTGGCCTATGGACTTAAATCCAAAAATGTAGAATGAACATTACCTCTAAGCACATTGGAACTTTCACATAAAGTTTACATGTACTCAGTCAGTAGGTTTCAAGAAATTTGAAAAGACTGACACCATACAAAACAATACATGTAACAAGACCACAATGTATTTAAAGGCATTTAAACAGGAATGCATTTAAACTGGGAATTATCAGTTTTAACAGAGCAATTCAAACAACCTCACATTTGAAAACTGAAAAGTACAATTTTAAATAGTTCATAGATGAAAGAGGTGGAAATGTTTGAAAGTAGGAACTGTTTCATGGTGATGAAAATGTCACATGATATGGTTCAAAGTGTTGGGGTTCAGAGCCATGGCTAAGAAAGAACTCTTGAGACATAATCAGTACCAAAAGATCTGACATGAGAGTTCATTATAATGCATTTGACAAGGACATTCAGTTATTTCTGTGACACAGAATACTTTAATAATCAGAATATTGAGTGATGACTTTGTACCAGAACATAACATACCAAATATACAAGCCAAACTAGTCAAGGAGACTTCATTTATGACTTAAATCTTGGGGAGGTTTATTAAAAACCTGAGAAAATTTTAAAGCATATGCCTAAATAGGACTACAGATCATTCAAAGACCTGATAAAGCCAAAACATGGAAACTCTTTTCCTGGGCAAAGAAAAGAGAAAACAACTTTGTCTACATTTTCTTATCAAGGGCAGACCAACAATTCAAGAAAACTTTGTCCTTTTTATCAGAGAGAGAGCAGAATTTCAATCTTAGTTCAGTGTATTTTAAAAATCCATTCATTTCAACCTTAGTCCATCTTAACCACACATAACATTCCTTTCCAAAGACTTCCCTTCACAAACCTTCTACAACTTGCCTTGCATTCGGGTTTCATCTAAAGCCATTTCTCTCCAAACGACCAGTCTCATTTAGGACAAATCATCTTCTACCTTCAACAAAAATGTATTTCCGCATCTTATATCTTTTTTATACATCTCTTATTTATCTACATAGAATTGCTTTCTTTATTTCCATCAGTCTTAATTACATTTAGCAGAAGAATTTTAACTCTTAGAAACCTTAGTCTTCAGTGAAAACTAAGTAGTAACTGATTTCACACCAGAATTCTTTAGATGGCAAATTTATGGATACCTTTAAGCAAAAAGCATGTTCTCCAACAGACTCAAATATCCTTAGTTTCTCTGGAATGAGAAGTTAAAAGCATATACACCTTATGTTTAGTAATCAATGCTTTAGTATTTTATCCTACTTGGAAAAGATCTAGATGTCCAACGAATTCAATCCAATTTATCATCCAAGCAAAATTTTAAAGACTTTGAAACCAAAGACTTTGAGAGCTATCTTAACAATTATCCATAAAAACTTTGAGATAAACAGAATTTACTATCATTTTAAGTCATCTGTTTGCTCACAAATTGCAACAGAGATAACATGAGCTTATCTGATCTTCAGTAATCCTTGGTAAGATAAAAGTTTCATATTTAATGCTGATAACTCTAAAGACATGTTTATTTTCATTAAACCAACAAACTCAAATTAGTTTAAATACTGAATTATGTTCCACCTGTGTCCTCTTAAAAGACAATCAATTTGTTCCCCATTGTCAATTTTTACCTGGGACACTGGTGGGGAAATCTGAGGTGGGTGGTCCAAAGGGATACACTTAGCTCCTTCACAGCAAGGGTAGAAGAACCCAGTGGTGCTGGAGGCACTGAGGATGGTATAGGAACCAATTATACAGGCCGCCCCAAGTGGTGCAGAAAAAGGAGCGGGGGGTGGGGGGGCAAAAGTGATCAGGTGCTGCCAGAAGGCAGAGAAAGAGAGTTCCTGATTCTAAACTTTATCAGCTTGGACAGATAAGCAGACACCATAGTTTTTCCACCTGAGTAGAAATATAGGCAGTCCAAGTTGAGCCAGAGAAAAGAAGGAACTTCCCCAAAACAAAAGGAGTTTTGGTAGCTGCTTGGGAATATTCCTTAAAGTCCCTGTCCCAAGACAGAGTAACCACAGTTGGCTCTGATTATTAGCCATTAAGCCAGGAAATGAATGAGGGAGAAGCCCCCACATCTATTAGGAGAAGGAACAGTGAGAGAGAGAGAGAGGGCCAGCATCCCCATCATATTAGGGATGGCCCATGTTTCCTCCAGTGACCTGGGCTCTATCAGGAGGAGGCCTATTTAGATAATTATCATGAAATATGTCAAGAGGGAGTTTACTGGTCTGGTTACTGGCCAAATATATATTCTGTAAGAGGCCCTTAGGTTTAAGTCCTGATTTAGAGCTCTGAAGGCTTGGTCCTAGAGTATTTCCATCCATATGTGCTGCTTCCTGAGGAAGAGATCTAACCCATAGATCCTACTGAGGACAGGCAGTATTACAGGAGATCAGTCCTTTTCTTAATTTTGCAATCTGAGTTGTTTCCAGGGAGTTAAAAGGCATTCCAAAGGAGAGTCCTTGGGAACTGGAGAAGAGAGAAGGTCCATTACCAAAACTCCCTCTCCCCCTGACTCCCAGGTGGTGTCCCATGCAGGATACGTTGGAGCTTCTGTGTATCAAAAGTGACCAGAGGTGTCTCTCGAATGAAAATCACTATTGATCACCATCCTGCCATAAAGGTCCTATAGGAGTGATGCTAGTGCCTCCCCCCCCCCATCCCTTCCCCATTGCATCCTAGGCTACAGATGGGTGCCTAGTGAATGGACTGAAATACTATGCCTACTGTGTCCAGGCCTTCCTGTGAAAGCCGTACTATTGCCTTGTTGTGAAGGTTGTGCTGTGTTTTAACCCATGGAAAACACTAGAAAAGTTTTACAAGAGAAAATTTTGTAGTTTAAATAGTTAGTAGGGGACATTGACAGAAAACAGTCAAGATAGAAATCCATCACGGTCTAAGCAACATTCCAACACATGTAGTCTTTTCAGCCAGCTTCTCTAGGAAACATCCCCAGTTGGGCTTTAATTCAGTTGGGTACTGTTTTGGGCCAGCTCCAAGTGGAGGTCTTGAGGCCAGAAACACCTAGACCAGAGGTATGGAGGGATTCACAGACCAAGGAGGAGAAAACCTCAGGCAGGAATATTAAGATTGGCAGCTATGCTAGTCCCTGAGGTGGCCAAGACAGATAACCTTGTATATGGACAGGAATAAAGAGAGGGCATCAAACTTCTAGGTCTTAGTACCATTCTGGCCAGGATACATACTTCTAGCCAAAAGGCAGGCTTTCTCCTCCCCAAAAAGTAGCCATGGGCTAGATTTCAGCCTGAGCAGTTGACATGAATGTGTTCCAATGAGACCACCCTTCTTGAAAAGTCCCTAAAGTAAAGGAAGAGAAAATACCAAGTTTTCACTGGTTCAGAGTCCAGATGAAATGGTTCAAAAGCCGCACACGGGGTGCCAAATGATACGGTTTGAAGTGTTGGGGTTTGGAGCCAACAGCCAAGAAAGAGCTCTAGAGATGTCTTCAGTGGGAAGAGGAGAGGTTGTTTGTTTGTTTGCTTGCTTGTTTTTAACACTTTATTTATTTCTGAGAGACAGAGAGAGAGGGAGGGTGAACAGGGGAGAGAGGCAGGCACAGAATTAGAAGCAGTCTCCAGGCTCTGAGCCAGTTGTCAGCACAGAATCCGATGCAGGGCTCAAACCCACAAACCATGAGCTCATGACCTGAGCCAAAGTCAGACGCTTAACCAACTGAGCCACCCAGGTGCCTCAAGAAGAGGAGGTTATATTAAAGCACAGAGACAGGTCCAGTGGACAGAAAGAGTCACACTGGCATTGAGACCAGTGACTGATTATATACCTTCAGGATGGGAGGGTGTTAGGGATAGCATAAATCTCCAAGGTATTTTGGAAACAAGGTTTTCAATACCTAGAGGGGGCTAGCTGCTGTTAGGAAAAGGTCGTATATTAAATGTTTATAAAATCTCAGTCATGAGACCCTTCAGATGTATATCAGTGGGCTATGTAAGCTTGGAGTCGGATTGCCCACCTTTATCTTGGGGGGTAGAGATCAAAGAAGTTTCCAAAGGCATTTTTATGTGTTAAAATAGACTTAACAGGATCCTGAGGCATCAGGATCATGTTAAGCAAGATTGCCTTTTGCCCCCAGCAAAGGGTCATGATCGAGGCAGCAGAGCTCCTACGGGAATGTCACTCTGCCTATCTCTAGGACTTGTCAACGGGCTGTAACTAGCAAGGAAATTTAATTTTTTTTTCTGCCTTGTTTCTCACATCATCACATATAAACCCGGGATGCTGTTAAAGCAGTCCTTTTGAGAAACTAATAGCTTACAAATCTATATGTTAGGAGGAAGAAAAATTAAAATACAGTGGAGCAGGGCATCTATCTCAGAAAACTAGAGAGGAAACAAACTAAATCAAATCTTCCGGAAAGCAATCAAATAATTGCTATAAGAGCAGAAATGAATGAAACAAGAAAAATGTACAGTAAAGAGGATAAACCACACCACCACTTTGTGACTGGGAAAAACTAATAACAAAATTCTATCAACTCTGATAAAGGAACATAGAAAAGGGACAAATGTCCAATATCTAATATAAAAGAAGACAGATCAATGAAGTTGTTGCTGATATGTCTTTGTGCTTCTTTATGAACCATCATCCTTGAATTACTCACCATCAGGAGATTTTTCCCTTATGAATATTTCTTTATCTGATAAACCCATGTGCACTTTTGAGGTTTTCAAATTGTAGTTATTTTCTTCATTCCCACATGGATACATTCTTTCTGATTTTGGCAGCTCTCCATATGTGCTCTCTAATGACTTGACATGGGCATGTTGCAAGGATGTAACTTTTTTGTGTGTGTATAACTTTAGGTAGTGTTTTGATGAGGGCTTCCAGAAGCTTCAATTAACTGCATATGCTTTGAACGTCAGTTAGGGATTTTAATCAGCTTGTCCATTAAAAAAATCAAGTATATTCATATTCTAGGGTTTTCAAACTGTGCTGTTATTCTTAGGGATAATTTCACATGACAACGATGAGGAAGCAAAAAGCAAGCTGAAGGCAAAACACAAGATAACGCCCCACAACACCCATGCCCCCCACCAGGTGGGATATGTGCGAGAAACCTATAGACACAACTTCCTAGAGCCCTAACGTCACCTCCCCTCCATAGGATACAATCTTATATAATCAGTTACTCTTTACAACCCCTGTGCAGCTCTTTCTGCCCACCAGTCCTGTCCCCAGGCTATAATACAAACACCTTTTCACACTGAAAACGTCTCAAGATTTCTTTCTTGGCCATTGGCTCTGGAACCCCACTTTAAACCACATCATCAAGAAGCAGACTTGATTTTAATGAAAACAGAAATAATTATTGAATGATTAGTACTACCTATAAAGTCCAGAAATTAAGCATTTAGGACTCTGTGAGACATGTCTGATTAGTAAATTGTATCAAAGTTACCAGTGAAAACTCCAGATTAGAACTGTTTCATGACTTTGGTTTTTATGTCAACTGTGGTGAGGAAAAGAAAAAAATCCTGCAGTTGTCAACTTATAAGGTATTTTATATCAATGACTTTTTGTTAGTGGTCATTGCTAGCAGTGCCTTCATCATTTGAAGGAGATGTACCACAGCTGTATCGTCTCTAAAATAGACATGAAGGGCCACTTTGGAATTTTTTAAACAGATGTGGATCAATAAGTGTGAAGCGACCTCATGCCTTCTCATCTTTAAGTAGGTATCTTTATACAGAAGAAGGGACTTACTCATAATAATAAAAATTTCTGTCAGCCGGTAATACCTTACTGCACAGCTACTTGCAGACTCAAGGGCACGGAAAACAAATATGCAGACAAATCATTGTATTCACCTTGGGAAGTGCGATGTGATATAAGAAATATGCATTTGGTCTTTGCCCCAGGTTCCTGGCACAGAGTTTTTTAGGCTCTTGGAATTTCCTGAGTCATTGGAATGATTGGAGCACTTTTTGCTATTCATAGTAACCCTCTTTCAACTATAAGGGAGTTTAGGCTCAGGGAATAAGCTGGGAAGATGAAGGCTGGTAACCAGGGTAACTATATGATTAGAGGGTTAGAATTTTCAGCCTCTTCCCAAGCGGCAGCAGGAGGTGAGGAGTTGCAGGCTGAGTTCATCACCAATCATGCCTGAATAATGAAGCCCCATAAACCCCTAAACAATGGTGTTGGGAGGGTTTCTAGGTTGGTGAACACATGAAGATCCCGAGGTAGTGGTGTGACCTGAGAGGGCATGGGAGCTCTGTTGCTTTATACCTTGCCCTCTGTAGTTCTTCTTCTGGAGCTTTTCATTCGTATCCTTTATAATAAATCAGTAAACGTGTTTCCATGAGTTCTCTGAACCACTCCAGCAAATTATCAAGCCCAAGGAGGAGGTCATGGGAACCATCAAACTGTAGTCAAGTTGGTCATAAGTACCACATGCCCGGGACTTGTGATTTTTAAACACATTTTATGTTTTTATTTATTTTTGAGAGAGAGAGAGAGAGAAAGTGAGTGCACAAGTCGGGGAGGGGCAGAGAGAGAGAGGGAGACCCAGAATCTGAAACAAGCTCCAGGCTCTGAGCTGTCAGATAAAGCCTGATGCAGGGCTGAACTCAAGGAGCCATGAGATCACGACCTGAGCCGAAGTCATATGCTCAAATGATTGAGCTACCCAGGCATGCCAGTGAAACTCAGGACTGAAGTCTGAAGTGGGACTGACCCCTTACCCTGTGGGGTCTGATGCGAACTCCAGTATACACTGTCAAATTGATTTGAATTGTAGGACACCGAGGTAGAGTATGAAGAACTGGAGACGTGGTGGTGAATAAGGAAAAACTCACACATTTAGTATCAGAAGTGTTCTAAATGTAGAGCAACAGTTTTCCTTTACAAACTAAATTAAAATTTTCAGAAAAATCTAAGCTACATTAGTGTATCTGTGGTTAAAGGACCAAGGATGTGTTAGGAATGCCAATATCTTCTGTTTGCTTCATATGGTGGGGTAAATGAGGGTTAACCACAGTACTGTTTGAAAAAATAAAAATAAGACACTGAAATCTTTGTTTTCTTCTTGTATCTATTCACGATTCAATTCAAAAAACAGAAAGCATCAGAGTCCTTGTCAAATGAAGACAAAGTCCTCAGTTTTGTTTGTTGCAGTTCATGTGACTGACTTCACAGGGTCACAGAAAGACAGAAGAATAACTATATTTTCTCCTCTAAGAAAAAGTATACAATGTGGTCATCTGCATGACAATAATTTAAAAAATTCTCTTTGCTGGAATAGTACATATTATTCATCTTGCCATGTAGCATGTCCATAGACCTTACCAGCAACAGCAAAACTCAGCATCATCAGATTTAGAAAAAATGAGGCAAAACAGGGAAATAATTAGAAAGTAGAGTTGAAGAGATTAGATATATGTCTGCACCTTGTAAAACCTAAGTGCATGGTTTCAATGTCAGAGAGCCAGAGTTCATAGAAACAGCAGACCTATCTAAAATCATGTTTCTGAGTCAGTAGATAAATAATGATATTTTAATAAAAAGACAAAACACACACACACACGCACACACACAATAATGAGACTTTTTATTTCAGGTAGCTGTACTCTTCCAACATACATATACATGTAACTCCCACCAGATCAAAATAGAGAACATTACAAACATCCCATAAGCTTCCCTCATTCTGGCTCACCCAGAGTTAAACACAATACTGACTTTTATTACTACAGAATAGTTTTATTGCAAGTTTTGTGATATGTGAACTTTCCCAGAAGGAAAATTGATGTATTTAATTAACAAGATCAAGAACAATGTTTCAATTTTTTAGAGTTAATTAAAAGTTACCAGTTTTTAAAAAATTTCTTTTCCAAACTTATTCATAATTTTGAGAGAGAGAGAGAAAGAGAGAAAGTGCGTGCGCACTTGTGGGGGAGGGGCAGAGAAAAAGAGAGAGAGAATCCCAAGCAGGCTCCGCACTGTCAGCATGGAACCTGACTTAGGCCTCAAACCCATGAGCCATGAGATCATGACCTGAGCCAAAATCAAGAGTCAGATGCTTAACTGACTGAGCCACGTAGGCACCCCAAAAGTTACCATTAAAAAATATTATTTATTTTTTGAAAGAGACAGAGTATGAGTGAGGGAGGGGTAGAGAGAGGGGGAGACATAGAACCAGGCTTTGAGCTGTCAGCACAGAGCCCAACACGGGGCTCAAACCCACAAACTGCAAGATCATGACCTGGGCTGAAGTCAGAAGCTTAACCAACTGAGCCACCCAGGTGCCCCAAAAGTTACCAATTTTAAATGATCATGATGAGCTTGATATATGTTAGGCCTTTTATATGCATTATCTCAAGCTTCACAAGTCCTTTTGAATTGGGTATTAATATACCTATTGAGAAGATGATGGAGGAGGTCATAGAGAAAGGAAAGACAAGGGGCAGTTGATTTACTTAAGTGTTATGCAGGCAGCTTCTTCTAGTGATTCTGTTTCTCTTATACTTTTCTAGTTTGATAGAGCTGTGAGATAAATTACATGCCCTTCTTGTTCCCTATTATGATTTCCAAATCATTTATCCTTTTTTTTAGCCCCCTAGCCCTCCCATAAAACACACACACACACACACACACAATGACAAAGAACAACAAAGCACATAAAGTATCTTTGAAGCACATGTCATCAGATTCTACTAATCATTACTCCCTCTTATTCCAGGGGTCCTAGATCTCACAGTCCTTTCATTCACTGAAGATTTTAGCACCTGATTCTTCCCCACTTCACCACTACTTTTGTTGTTGATCTTGGGGCCTTCAGTATCCGGCAGATGGCCATCTAATACCTCGACTTCTCGGTCCCTGGACTTTCTCATATCTGAAGTCTTGTCAACCACCTCACCTCAGCGCCTGGACATTTTTCCAATGGGAACTAAACCCATAATCACAACTGCAAGCATCCCACACAATCAGTCCTTCTCAAGACCTCCTCCATGCTGCCACAGCAACCGACCAGCTCTCTGCTCTTCTCTTATTTTATGTTTCAGCAACATTTGACAAAGTTAATCACTCCCTTCCTTCCGAAAGTATTTTATTTTTCTGGCTGCTTCTCTGTCATGCCCTCCTTGTTTTCTTTATCTCACTGGTAAATTTTTTCAGTTTCCAATTCCATATCCTCTGTGCTTTTTAATCTATGAATATTATAGCTTCTCATAAAAATTTCTTTTTCTTAAGGTCCATGGCTAGAGTAAATATCTATAAAGTCCAAATTTATATTTTCAGTACTATCTTCATTCCTGAGCTTTAAGCTTTTAAATTCAACTGCCTATTTAACATCACCACCTCTGCATTCAATACATATCTCAAATCCAAATCTAACATATCCAAACTAAAACTCTTTCTTTCTTCCATGATTCAAAACCTGATCGTCCAATAGACCCCTATATCAGTTAGTAAAGACTCCTTTAATTCACCCTTGATTCCAATTTTTCTCTCCAGACTTAAATTCAAACCAACAAGTCCTATCAGCTCTAAATTTGAAACACATCTAGAGTTAGACAAAATCTCACCCATTTCTTTTTTTTTTAATAGTTCATTATCAAGTTGGTTTCCATATAACACCCAGTGCTCATTCCATAAGTGCCTTCCTCCATGCCCATCACCAACCTTCTACTCCCTCCCACCCCCATCAGCCCTCAGTTTGTTCTCAGCATTCAAGTCTCTCATGGTTTGCCTCCCTCCCTTTCCCCAACTATTTTTCCCCTTCTTCTCCCCCATGGTCCTCCATTAAGTTTCTCCTAATCCTCCTATACATGCAAACATACGGTATCTGTCCTTCTCTGCCTGACTTATTTCGCTCAGCATAACACCTTCAAGGTCCATCCATGTTGCTACAAATGGCAAGATTTCATTCTTTCTCATCACCATGTAGTATTCCACTGTATAGATAAACCACATCTTCTTGATCTATTCATCAGCTGATGGACACTTAGGCTCCTTCCATGATTTGGCTATTGTGGAGAGTGCCGCTATGAACATTGGGGTACATGTGCCCCTATGCATCAGCACTCCTGTATCCCTTGGGTAAATTCCTAGCAGTGCTATTGCTGGGTCATAAGGGAGTTCTATTGTTAATTTTTTGAGGAACCTCCACACTGTTTTCGAGAGGGGCTGTACCAGTTTACATTCCCACCAACAGTGCAAGAGGGTGCCCGTTTCTCCACATCCTCGCCAGCATCTCGTGTTCTCTGATTTGCTCATTTTAGCCACTCTGAGGGGTGTGAGGTGGTATCTCAGCGTGGTTTTGATTTGTATTTCCCTGATGAGGAGGGATGCTGAGCATCGTTTCATGTGTCTGTTGGCCATCTGGATGTCCTCTTTGGAGAAGTGTC
>NW_024081279.1:70133-214999 GCF_003009895.1 Hyaena hyaena
CATTTTTATACACCAACAATGAAGCAACAGAAAGAGAAATCAAGAAACTGATCCCATTCACAATTGCACAAAAAACCATAAAATACCTCGGAATAAACCTAACCAAGGATACAAGAGATCTGTATGATGAAAACTATAGAAAACTTATGAAGGAAATTGAAGAAGACACAAAGAAATCGAGGGTCTTTATTAAGAAGGGATGCTGTTATCTTGTCAAATTCTTTTTTTTGCATCTATCGACAGGATCATATGGTTTTTATCTTTTCTTTTATTGATGTGATGTATTACATTGATTGATTTGTGAATATTGAACCAGCCCTGTAACCCAGGAATGAATCCCACTTGATCTTGGTGGATAATTCTTTTTATGTGCTGCTGGATTCAATTTGCAGGTATCTTGTTGAAGATTTTTGCATCTGTATTCATCAAGGATATTGGCCTGTAGATCCCTTTTTTTGCTGGGTCTCAGTCTGGCTTGGGAATCAGAGTGATGCCGGCTTCATAAAATGAGTCTGGGAGTTTTCCTTCAATTTCTATTTTTTTGGAATAGTTTGAGAAGAATGGGTACTAATTCTGTTTTAAATGTGTGGTAGAATTCCCCAGGGAAGCCATCTGTCCCAGGGCTCTTATTTGTTGAGAGATTTTTGATAACCGATTAGATTTCTTCACTAGTTATGGGTCTGTTCAGATTTTCTATCTCTTCCCGTGTGAATTTTGGTAGTGAGTGTATGTTTAGGAATTTGTCCATTTCTTCTAAGTTGTCCAATTTGTTGGCATATAATTTTTCATAGTATTCCCTGATAATTGCTTGTATTTCTGAGTTGGTTGTAATAAGTCCCTTTTAATTTATGATTTTGTGTATTCGAGTGCTCTCTCTTCTTTTTGAGAAGCCTGGCTAGAGGTTTGTCGCTTTTGTTTATTTTTTCAAAAAACCAACTCTTGGTTTCATCGATCTGTCAATTGTTTCTTTGGTCTCTATATTGTTTATTTCTGCCCTGATTTTATTATTTCTCTTCTCCTACTGGGTTTGGGTGCTCTTGTTGCTCTCCCTCTAGTTCCTTTAGGTGAGCTGTTAGATTTTGCACATGCGCTTTTTCTAACTTCTTGAAATACGCCTTGAGTGCAATGTACTTTCCTCTTAGGACTGCCTTTGTCTCATCCCATAGATTTTGAATTGTTGTGTTTTCATTTTCATTTGCTTCCATATATTTTTAAACCTTTTCTCTACTTGCCTGATTGGCCCATTCGTTCTTTGGTAGGGTGTTCTTTAACCTCCATGTTTTTGGAGGTTTTCCAGACTTCTTCCTGTGATTGATTTCAAGTTTCATAGCATTGTGATCTAAATCTCACCCATTTCTGCTCCAAGTTCATATCACCATTCACCTGGAATTCTAGAACTTCTAACTCAATGATCATGCTCATTCTTGTACCACTGGACTCTACTCCAGGCCTTGCAATATTTACTTTGAAAAAGTTGACTGGAAAATCATCTACATCAAGACTTGCAATAAAATCATACATTTATGTTAGGTGATTTTCAAAAAGTAAATACGTCCTTCCTCTATCACTTAAGTCGAGGAGTAGATTTTTACAAATACTTTCAGAAACTCAATCATAGCACCTTGAAATATCAACTCCTTCCCTTCTCCCACAAGAAAACTATGGTAGACAATTTCTGATGTAGCTACTAAGATCCTAGTATCATTCCACTTCCTACTGTCCACACTCTTGCCACATCCTCTCCTCTCCAAGTGTGGACCAAATCTAGTGAATTGCTTCTAAGAATATGGCACAAATTATGAGATTATACTTCCATGACTAGGTTATAAAAAACTGATTTCTCCTCCTCCTCTCCAAGTCTTAAGATGACTGTGGTCCCAATTAGAGACTCAAAAGCAGGGGACCCAGCTGAACTACACCTAGATTCTTGACATTCTAATGTTGTTTCAAGCCACGAAGTTTTGGAGAAATTTATTATGTAGCAATAGATAACTAATTCAGACAACTTTTCATCAGACTCCTAATGCCAGAGATTGCTATTGTCTATTTTTCAACTTTATATAAATTATATAAGATGTTTTATGTTTGACTTCTTTTGCTAAACATTATGTTTTTAGATTCACTCAAGCTGTTGGGTTCAGTAAAATCATTTCACTTTATATGCCTATGAATAATTTTCAATGTTTTCGTCCCAATATTTTACATTCACCATTAATGTATAAGAATTTCCAATATTCCCTATATTCACCATTACTTAGAATGATCCAACTTTTAAATTGTAATCATCTTGATGAGTGTGAAGTTTTAATTACAGGTTTAATTTGTTTTTCTTTGATAACTAAGGAGGTCAAGTACCTTTTCATATCTGTTGATCATTTGGATGTCTTCTCTTTGTCATGCATATTCAAGACTAGTTTATTTTTCAAACAGGCTTTTTTGTTGTTGATGTAAAGATCATTTTATATATTCTGAATTTGAGCTGTGTTAGTTCTTGCTTTTTATGTAAACTCACCAGTTCTTTGTCTACATTTAGTGTCTGTGTCCTGTTTCTCAATCTGGAGGACATGAAAATAATGTCTTTGATATTTTCTAAACACTTTGTTTTTTTCTTTCCTAGTTGGCTCTACAATCCACCTGGAATTAATTTTTTTTTTTAATGCCAGAAGGTATTGACAGTGCACTTGGTTGTTCATTTGGTATAAAAGGAGAAATGGCTGCCAATAAAAGGTTGACTCTATTTAATTGAAATAATTTTTTTCTTTTTTTACACTTATACAAATATTCTATAATAGACTGTTGGAACATTTTTCCAAAGACAATTTAAGCTCTTCACTAAGGAGGTAAATGAAAGCTGGATTTTTCTTTTTCCATTGTCATTTATCTGAACTGGTTAATGCCCGTTAGCTTTGTAAAAAGTTTTGTAAAAACTTTTTGTAAAAAGGATAAATCACAGATTCCCCTATTTTATAAATAAATGTTTAAATAATGTAAAGAAAGCCAGAAAGATAGGCACAAAAATATTGTGGACCTGTTATACTACTGTGAATGGTGAGATTAGATGTGAATCATTTATCTTCTACATGGTTTCTATATTTTTAACTTAACATACTTTCTATATTTTAACACATTTTAATAAATGTGTTTATTTTATAATCAATCATTTTATAATTCAAAAACAATAGACATACTCCCAATTTTGAAAAAAATAATCTGTCTCATTTTAAAACACACTAAGAGACACATGAAATGATGCTTAATGTCACTCATCATCAGGTAAATACAAATCAAAAACACACTGAGATATCACCTCATGCTCGTCAGAGTGGCCAAAATGAACAAATCAGACTATAGATGCTGGCAAGGATGTGGAGAAACAGGAATCCTCTTGCACTGTTGGTGGGAATGTCAACTGGTGCAGCTGCTCTGGAGAACAGTGTGGAGGTTCCTCAAAAAATTAACAAAGAACTCTCTTATGACCCAGCAATAGCACTGCTAGGAATTTGCCCAAGGGATACAGGAGTGCTGATGCATAGGGGCACATGTACCCCAATATTTATAGCAACACTTTTGACAATAGCCAAATCATGGAAAGAGCCTAAGTGTCCATCAACTGATGCGTGGATCAAGAAGATGTGGTTTATCTATACAGTGGAATACTACATGGTGATGAGAAAGAATGAAATCTTGCCATTTGTAGCAACATGGATGGAACTTGAGGCTGTTATGCTGAGCGAAATAACTCAGGCAGAGAAAGACAGATACCATATGTTTTCATTCATATGTGGAACAGGAGAAACTTAACAGAGGACAATAGGGGAGGGGAAGGGGAAAAATAGTTAAGAAGAGGGAGAGAGGCAAACCATAATAGACTCTTAAATACTGAGAACAAACTGAGGGCTGATAGAGGTGGGGGAGAGGGAGAAATGGGTGATTGGCATGGAGGAGGGCACTTGTTGGGATGAACACTGGGTGTTGTATGGAAACCAACTTGACAATAAACTGTAATTGAAAAAAATAATAAAAATAAAACACACTGAGATATTAAATAATTTAGATATGGCAACTCAATTATTTATTTAATTGTTGGAGAGTTATTTACTAAAAACTGCTACATATACAAAATTGTGTTTGTTATATCAAAGGCTAGTTACTTAAAAGTAGAACACATGATAAGAACCACTGGAGTAGGAGAGAGAGAAAGAGGTGCCATGAGTAAAGAAGAAAGAATAGCTTAGCTTGATGTAGAAGTCAAGGGATTATGATAGTTGAAATCTGTATTCTAGGTAAGCAAACAGCCAGTTCAGCTGTTCAAATAAGCCAGTTCAAATAAGCAGGCCATCTGTGCAGAGTAACAAAGAATCAAGGCAGTCCTATGATATTTGGAAAGTCTTTTACAGCAATCAGAGCTTCAAGTTCAGAACAAAATTCATGGGTTGGGTTCTAGTCCCTCAGAGGTGGGCATGTGTGAAACAGTTCTGGGCACAATACAAAGTAGTGGTGAGATTCTGTGCTCAGAAGTGGAGGGCAAAGAAATCCAGGGCACCTGGATGGCTCAATGGGTTAAGCGTCCGACTTCGGCTCAGGTCATGATCTCACAGTTCATTGGTTCAAGTCCCGCATTGGGTTCTGTGCTGACAGCTCAGAGCCTGGAGCCTGTTTCAGATTCTGTGTCTCCCTCTCTCTCTGCCCACTCCCCACTCGTGTTCTGTCTCTCTCAGTTTCAAAAATAAATAAACTAAAAAAAAAATTTTTTTTAAATTCAATCCTGGACTACAGTTCAGGGATTACAGTTCAGGAATGGGATACAGTTCAGGAATGAGGGAGAAGCCAACTTTTGGATCTGGCAGCACTAAAATACGTTGGTCTTCAGAGACTGAAGTATTTTCTACATCAAGTTAGGGTGCACTTTGAAAATTAATAGGGTGCCTTAGAATGAGGGCTGCAGAGGGCAACAGATTGAGCTAAAGGAAGTCTAGTTTGTGGAGAGCAACACTGAATCAGCAGAGCAGGGCTTCCCAGGGAGACCACTTTATCCATTATCATCTTTCAAAGACAAAGAAACTTAGACACTAAGTAGATCCTGCCCATTAGAAACTCAACTTTAGCATTTGCAATATAGTAAAAACCTTGGATTGCAAGTAATTTGTTCTGCGAGTGTTCTGCAAGATGAGCAAACATTTCTAATAAATTTTATCTTGATAAATGAACAATATCTTCTAATACAAGTAATATGTGATGCAGAACATCACATGATCACAACTGGGCCAATGGTTTTTTAAATTCACTTTGATATATAAGTGCTTTGGATTACAGGCATGTTTCCAGAATGAACTATGCTCGCAAATCAAGGTTTTTCTGTGTTTCACAAATACACCATCAAGAGCTGCTTAGGTCTTGTCCTATTTTTACTTCTGTCAATGGTGACCACCAAAAAGTTAATGACCATAACCTTTCTGAGTTCTTCACTGATAAAGTCTTATTTTGCACATACACATAAGTGGTATTTTTTCTCGATATAGAATTCTAGGTCACCATAAAGTGTTTTCTATGGTATTATGGATGAAAAGTTTGATTCTCTTTACTTTGTAGGCAAACAGTATTTCATTAAAAACTTTTATTTTCTTTATCCATGGAATTCATAAATTATTCCAGGATTGATCTGATGATTTGTCTCTTCAGATGAAGCAATTTTTCTTACAGTATTCTTTCCTAATCATTTAGATTGCTTTTGCTTCTGTTCTTCCATCTGGAACTCCCAAAATGTACATAATGTATCTCCTGGATCACTTTCTGCATGTGTTTTCTTTCATGTTGTCTCTTTGTCCTTTTGTTCTGCTTTTGAAGACTCCTTGATTTTATTTTATTATTATTAATCAGTTTTAAACAGTATCTATTCTTCTTCAGCATTTCTTTTGATTTTATATGTCAATGTATGCATCTTTTTATTTTGAGACTATTTTTGGATCACAGAATAGTCCTTCTTCCATGACCACCTTCTCATTTAATTAGAGCAAAGGCACATCCATTCTCACTGAGGATGCAAATTAGAATTTCCTAAATTGCTGCGCTGTTCTCCATATTCTCCCTTTTTCAATTTTCTATATTTACGCTGATTGTTTAGCTTAGTCAAGCTCTTTTGAATTACTGATTTACCACAGCTGTCTAAGTATATATTTGTAATATGTGGTTGATCTACTCTCTCATCATGTCATTGAAAATCCAGATCCGTGTTCCTTAATGAAAGAAGAACTACTGAATTAGCTCAGTGTAGATGCCTACCATTATATGAGTAAACTGTGGCCAGCGGGAAAATGATCTATGAGAGGCTATAACTCAATCAGCTATCCATCCCAAATTGATATCATATTTTACAAATATTGCAGATACTGCAGGCTATTTGTTCATTCATCCATTTATTCATTCATTTAATTAGTATTTGTTAAGCATCCATTTTATGTTATGCAGCATTTGAAGTGCTAGAGATATGTCCGTGAACAAAGCAGGTACAAACAACCCACTGCATGGAACATTCTCATAAATGAAGATAGGAAAAAAATAAACATGAAACAGTAAAATATATCAGGTGATGATAAATGTTATGGGAAAAACCAAGGGGAGAGATAGAAATTTAGGTCAGAAAAGGCGAGAGATTTGCAAATTAGATTAGAGAGTAGCCATATAGATATCTGAAAGAAGAACTCTGCTATGTAAAAGGAGCAGCCACGCACAGTGTATTGAACTAAAGCATCTTTGGCATGTTCTAGGGACAGTAAGAAGGCAACAGTGTGCAGATGAGTTGAGGAAGACAGCAGAAGCCAAATTTATTGAGCTAATATAGAGCCTCTGGTTTTAACAGGTCTTTTAAAGATTTAGCAAAGTCATTGAAAACTTTTGGGCAACAGAATTACAGTATCTGTCTTACATTGTGAAAAGAACAACACTGGATGCTGAAAGGGGGCAAGAAAGAAAGAACAGAAGGCAGAAAGACCTACTGGAGTTTCCTGCAATAATCTTGACCAGAGATGCTAGAGGCCTGTACCAGGGAGACAAGTGGAAAAGTGCTGAGAAGTGGTCAGATTCTGGATCTGTCGTTTCCTATATACACATCATTAGATAAATGACCTAGATGTCCAATATAGATATCAAATTTTAGAAGTGGAAAAAAAACTGGAGGTAGAATGGAGCGAGGAAATAAGAAAACACACTTAGCCCAGTTTGGTGAAGTTTCTCTAATGTTGGTATGCTCAGATATCTAAGACAATAAATTCATATTTTCTTAGCTTTAGTTTCTCTGAAAGCAGAGCCTGAAAACAATGGCTTGCTCACTAGTGCTTTAATTAGGAATAGGATCCCAGGGAGTAGAAAAGAGAGCTGGAATGAAATAGGGAAAGGAGGAAAGTCAATAAAAGAATGAGTTATCAATAGAACTCCCCTATGACCCAGCAATAGCACTGCTAGGAATTTACCCAAGGGATACAGAAATGCTGATGCATAGGAGCACATGAACCCCAATATACATAGCAACACTATCAACAATAGCAAAAACATGGAAAGAGCCTAAGTGTCCATCAACGGACAAATGGATCAAGAAGATGTGGTTTATCTATACCATGGAATACTACATGGCAATGAGAAACAATGAAATCTGGCCATGTGTAGCAACATGGATGGACCTTGAGGGTGTTATGCTGAGCGAAATAAGTCAGGCAGAGAAGGACAAATATCATATGTTTGCACGTATAGGAGGATTAGGAGGAACTTAACAGAGGACCAAGGGGGAGAAGAAGGGGGGAAATGGTGGGGGAAAAGGAGAGAGGCAAACCGTGAGAGACTCTTGAATGCTGAGAACAAACTGAGGACTCATGGGTGGGGGGGGAGGGGGAGATGGGGATGGAGGAGGGCACTTGTGGGGATGAGCATGCTATATGGAAACCAACTTGATAATAAACTATTTGTAAAAAAAAAAATTAAAAAAAAGAATGAGTTATCAAGTTGGGGACTTCTGGTACAGAGCTGTTTGATTCCACTGGAAGATTTGGGGAGTGTTACAAAATGTATTTCAAAACTAGTCCCCCAAGAAGTTGAAAAAGGAAAGAATTTACCCATCAGCACCCATCCCTTATTGATTAAGGAGATCAGACAGGTGTTACCTTCTAGTTTTGCAAGAATGAGCGCTAGGCATGTTCTAAGGTTGATCCAGACTTCAGCACCAAAAAAGCCTCAGGGCAGGAAATAAATGGTATAGGTACTAGCCTGAGGCAAAGGGCTCACCAGCATAAAGCCTATCCCAGCCCATGTGGAATAGGTTGTAATGCCAGGACCTAGATTATGAGGTAGGGCCATGAGAAATCTGAAGTGATGCAAAAGGGCTGCCTGTACAGTACATCTCACACCACCATCTGATTCACTTGCTCTCTCCATTAGGATCAGTCAGTCACACAGTCCCCTTCACGGTGTCCTCATCTGGAAACTGCAAGGATTTCATAAAGGAGGCCTAGTGGGAAAAGCTATCTCCTGCTTAAAACAGCAGGCTTTGAGACCATAATCGATATTCTTTATCTCCTTTTTCCATTCTTTCAAGATTTCCTTAACCTTCAGCCAGCACTTTGGATGTTTTAAGTTGCTTGTGGGTGTGGGATGAGCCAAACTTCTCCCTAGGAAATTGGAACAATTAGTTACCTTGATTTTTGTTGAGTGGTGGTTGTTGTTATTAGCAGCACAAAAATCAATCACGGGGTGCCTAGGCGGTTTAGTCGGTTAAGCATCCAACTTTGGCTCAGGTCATGATCTCATGGTTCATGGGTTCGAGCCCCACAGCAGGCTCTGTGCTGACAGCCATCTCAGAGCCTGGAGCGTGTATCTCCCTCTCTCTCTGACCCTCCCCTGCTCATGCTCTCTCCCTCTCTCAGAAATAAATAAAACATTAAAAATATTTTTTAAAAAAACACAAAAATCAATCACAAAAACAAAACAAAACAAAAACAAGCTATGCTCTATGTTCCAAATATACTCCTCTGTGCATCCTCTATGTAACTCCAGTCTTCACTGTAATCAGGGTAAATTATTCAGGTTCTATATTTCTGCTTAAAAAGTTGCCCTAAAACTTAGTGGTTTAAAACAACAACCATTTTATTATAGCCAATGATTTCACAATCATCTATGTCAGAAATGTGGGCCAGAGTTGGCTGAGTGACACTTCAGCTCCAAGGAGCTCCAATGATGGTATTCTGGTATTCAATTAAAAGATGGTTTAGAGGGTTGAGGATGGCCTCACTTACATTGTTTGGGTCCGTCTGGGAATGACAGCTGAAGTGTCTACATTAGTTTTCATCTCCAGGTAGTTGTACTAGTTGTACATCTTACATGGCATACTAGGGATCCCAAAGAACATTGTAAGCCTGTTATATTTTCATGACTTTCTAAGCAACTAACAAGAGTCAGCAATTCCAAATTTCTTATAATTTCCATGGACCCATACTATTTAAAATCTCAAAGCATAATCTAATGCTCATTTTCAACCTGCACTTAATCCTAATTGATTTACATGTTAGAAATTATCATACCACTTATGCTGAGCCTTTATTGTGTTACCATCCATTGAGCATACCAACCAGCCACTAAATGACAAGGTGATCACAGCAGTCCCTTTATACCCTAAAGGAGGGAGTATTTTTATTACTGGAATTAGTGTCAGTATTGGTTTGCCTTCCTGCTTAGAGCGCTTTGGCTATCACCTATTTAAGGACTCATAGCATCTGATTTATTGTCAAAGGTTCCTATAAAACATTGCAAGTGTTTCTGATTTTACCATAAAGAAGTAAAACAATGTGAATATAATGACAGCATCCACTAGTCCTTTCTTATACAACATCTAGAAGCTATCTGCTTAATGGAATGGCCACTTAAGAGATGTAGCTATGACAATTTCCTGGTGTGCCTGGGTGGCTCATTGGGTTGAGCATCCGACTCTTGATTTCAGCTTAGGTCATGATCCCATGGTCGTGGAATCAAGCCCCACATCAGGCTCCATTCTGAGTATGGAGGCTGCTAAAGATTCTCTCTGTCTCTGTCTCCTTTTCCTCTTCCTCCTCCTCCTCCTCATCAGCACCCTTCTCTCTCTCTCAAATAAGTATTTTTAAAAAAGAGATAGCTATGACACATTGAGATGTCGGGCACCACCATTTAAGATGCAATATAAAAAAATAAGATGCAGGGGTGCCTGGGTGGCTCAGTCAGTTAAGCATCTGACTTTGGCTCCAGTCATGATCTCACAGTTGGTGGGTTTGAGCCCTGCATCAGGCTCTGTGCTGACAGCTAGCTCAGAGCCTGGAACCTGCTTCAGATTCTATGTCTCCCTCTCTCGCTGACCCTCCCCTGCTCACGCTGTCTCTGTCTCTGTCTCTGTCTCTCTCTCTCAGAAATAAATTAAAAAAAAAACATTAAAAATTTTAAAAAAATGAGATGCAATATGTAATTGGTGAACTAATGGCCATTGTACAGTGTTGTGTCCTTAACAAGTAACTAGAATAAGGTCTAGAACCAAAGACTAGAGGTAGGAATGCTCCAAATGACCACTTGGAAATTTGTGCTCTACTGTCCCACTACTTGAGTCTCTGCTGGACTACAGGACCTGGCTCCCCAGGTGAGGGGTTAGCAGCAGTTCTACCAGGGATCAGCAGTAAGGTTCCACTAACCTAAAATTATGGCTGCCACCTGATCATTTGTGAACTTTATGTTAGTAGATCACCCAGCAGACAATGAAGCAGATTGCTCTGCAGAAGTCTTAAATGACCATGATTTTCATTGCTGAAATAGTACATAATAGAAGCAGGATAGAGCAGATCTGGAACTCAAAGGATTCACTGGGATACTCTTCGTGTTTCTATGGCCTGTTAAAATACTTTGGCAGCAACCACAGCCTAATTTGAGCATAGTAATAGGCTTTATATTTCATCAGGAATAAAAATGTATATTCCCTCTCCAGGAAAGCAACCTAGACCAACAGAATTACTGGCCAAATATGAATAGAGGAAGGGGAAGTATTAAATATCAATCATGACCATGAAATCAGTTGCAACAGTGAGAACTGTATAGACTTTCCGTGTGTGTGTGTGTGTGTGTGTGTGTGTGTGTGTGTGTGTAAGAAGACTGGCCACCAAACTGAAGAAGTGATGATTGAAAAGAGTCAACTTTATATGAAATACAAGAGGATCTAAACAATACAAAATATGGCCTTACAGATGCTGTGGGTGCCCCACTCATGGTTCCTTGTCACATACCATTTCTGTATTCCCAGTGGAACCTTACTACATAACCTAAGGCCCTCCATCTGAGGCTCTTTTCTTGACCTTCACATGGGGCAGGCCAGAAGTGCCAGGGGGTTATATTCACAGGAGAGGTTCCCATCCAATAATGGAAGAAAGTACCCCAGGTGTCTCACCCATCCTAGAGGGTATTCGGAAGTAGGCTTTATACTTTCCTAGAGACATCTCAGGAGATTTGAGCCCCTGGCCTCAAAAAAGGGACTCACAAAATATGCTCCCATTTATTAGCTTACTTCCCTTCCACTTTTCAATTTCTCACTCTCCTACCATGCTTCTTAGGATCACCTTCCAAATAAACTCTTTTATCTAAAATACTTGCTTTGGAAACTGCTTTTAAGGAAGTACAGCCTAAGAGCCCCTTTATTCATTATAAAATAGAGATAAAATTAGCTATATAATAGAACTGTTGTCAGGATAAATTGAGATATTTAAAGTGTCTAGATCTTAGAATCCAATTAATAAAAAGAAATTATTATGGTGATGATGATTATGATGATGATTCCTTCAACAAATACAGAAATAGTACAATGAAGTGGTCCAGGCTACTTGAATTTGAATCTTAAGATCTTTTTTTTTGTAGCTGTATGATTTTAGACAAGTTACTAAATCTCTTGTTACCACAATTATTGTATAATTGGGAGCAAATATTTGTTCCAATAATAAAAATAGGGTAATCTATATAAAATAGTGAGCACTCTGTATGGATAACTGTGCATATTTGATAAATAATGCCCTTGCTATCATTCATTGTGTGTTATGTGCCAAGAGTGTTGTTCTTTCCTGTGGATTAGTTTAAGTTCTCAGCTACTGAACCCAATGTAAAAGCAATAAACTTAGTCCTATGTGTCTCCAATATTTCAGGATATTAAGTTTCAAAAAGTATATGTAGTTTCTCCCTGCTCTGCTTCCAAACTTCAGATTAACATCATTATATCACAAGCTGGGTAAAACATCATATACCTTCAAGCCATTTAAAGATGGTGATATAGGAATCTCCGGAACTCACCCACTCCTGCAGATACACCTAATCTACAGCTATATCTAGAAAAATTCCCAAAAACTAGCTGGGTGACTCCTATACTATGAGCAAATGAGAAAAGACCCACATGGAAATAAGTAGGAGAAGTTGAGACACAGTCTTGCCAAAAATCCCACCCCTAGTGCAGCAACACACAATTGGGACGGAACTCACAACTTCTAGCTTCTGCTGGAGAAGTAAAGGTTTTGGACCCCACATCTAGCACCCAAATTTTAAGACTACCATATGAGAGATGGACCTCCAAAACATACCTTCAAAGGCTAACAGTGCTTTGCATCCATGAGACCCACAAGGCTGTAACAAACCGAGAGACAGTTCTTAAATTGTTCAGGTGAACTCATCACGGCGAACTTCCCAAGGCCCACTGCAGAGGCAGGACACTGAAATGCACCAGTCTTTCAATGAAAGAACTATTTGCTTATCCTAAAACTTCGGCCTGAGGGGCAGGATTCTAACGTAAAATACATCTAGGGACCAATTTAAATATTCTCCAGAGACTGTGGAAGTCAGTGGGCGCCATCTTCACCTTCTCCCTCTGCCTTGCTCTAAGTCACAGGTATCTCCTAGAAAAGGAGATTGTGTACATGTCTGATGCCCCAGTTTTACAGCTACTGCATAGACAACACTCATTGATCACCTGCTCTGGTGGCCAAGAAGAGCTTACATTCATAGGTCCCACAGAACTGTAATAATTAGAGAAAGAGTTCTTAATTGGACACCCCACTGCCGCCATGGTGCAGCACAGAGGCAGTAGATGCAACTGCCCAGTCTTTCAATGAAAGAGGCCTGTTTGCTTATATTAAAAGCTGTGTCCTGAGGGGCAGGCTTCTAATTTAATACACGTAATGAGACCCACTGCAATCCTCTCTAGAGACCAGAAGACAAGCAGGCACCTCTTTGCCCTCTTCCTCTGCCCTGTCCCAAGTCACCAGTGTTCTGAGAACAGAGCCTGTGCACATGTCTGGCACCCTGGCTTTTGTGGCTGTCACCCAGACAGAGAACACATTCCTTAATAGCCTGGCCCTAGTGGTCAGGGGGGCCTGTGTTCATGGGATCAACAGGATGGGAATAAACAAAGAAATGGTTCTTAACTGGCTATCCCCTCAGGACTCAGTGTAGAAAGAACATACAGAAACACCCATCTTCCAGTATTCCCCTAACAGAGGTATACCTGTATACTTAAAAGTTTCTGCTTGAAAGGCTGGCTTCCAATCAGCCTGCATCTAGGTGCTAATAGAGATCCTCCCCTTTAGGGGATGCTCCTTGCGCTCTGCCAGCAGCTGCCTGAGCGACTTCACCCTCTGCTGGAAATGTACCCAAGAAGAATTCTGAGAGAATATACTCTGTTGTCTTGCTGTTATTAAACAAGATGTTGCTGTATTTTCTCCTTCAAGCCCATAGATCCACACAAAAGGGAACACACACAGTGCAGACACTGGGCTACTTCAAGGAACAAACCAAAGCACACATGGTGGAGAGTCCAAAATATCACTATGAGCAGGGAAATAAAATAACCAAAGTCACAACAAGAGAGACTAAGGGCATCCTTAAAAGAGCACTTCCTGAATGGCCAGACCCTGGAAAGTGTATGAGCCCCTTTTAAAATACAGTCCTCGCAGGTGCAGAGCACATAACAAGTTTTGAAAACTTACAAGAGACAGAGATCCTCCACTTTGGGACAATGACAGGTCTTGGCACACCCTCAACTCCTGAGAACCACTAAGAAAAAAGAAGGCTGCTTAGACAATCACAAATGTTTGAGCTAGGGACAGGTTAAACAATAAGGTTTGTCTCCCACATGAGACCAATTTTTCAAGACTGGGAGAGGTGACTGTTTTATCTAATACATAAAAACCGCCACAGAGAGTCAAGGAAAATGAAAATGAGGAATATTTCCAAATGAAAGAAATGGCAAATCCTTGGTAAAAGAAATTGATGAAACAGAGATAAAGAGTTCAAAATAATAGTTATAAAAATGCTCACTGAGTTCAGGAGAACAATGCATGAGCAAAATGAGAATAGAGAAAAGAAAAAAAAGAGATAGAAAATATAAGAAGATACCAAGCAGGGGCACCTGGGTGGCTCAGTCAGTTAAGCCTCCAACTTCAGCTCAGGTCATGCTCTCACACTTGTGAGCCCGCATCAGACTCTGTGCTGACAGCTCAGAGCCTGGAGCCTGCTTCAGATTCTGTGTCTCCCTGTCTTTCTGCTCCTCCCCTTCTCGTGCTCTGTCTCTCTGTCTCAAAAATAAATAAAATATAAAAAAAGAAGATACCAAGTAGAAATTACAGAACTGAAAAAATACAATAATTGAACGAAAAAATTCAACAGAAGGGTTCAACATCACCCCAGGTGAAGCAGATTAAAGAATCAGCATCAGACTTCTGGGTAAAATGGCAGAATACAAGGACCCTAAACTCACCGTGACCCATGAATATACTTAGATAACGCTCTCATAAGAGCAAACAACCCAGAAAAAGACCCAAGGACTAGCCAAACTCCACAACTCAACGAAGGTAAGAGGTCTCATAGAAGAGTTTAAGAAGCATGAGGACTTGAGAACCTAAACCCCATGGGTCTGACCACTAGAATGAGGGAGCCACAGGTGCAGAGAGGGGCGAGAAACAGACAATCATACTGGGGAGCCTGCACAGGGAAGAGGAATCCCCATAGCATTTTGTTTGGAAATCATAAGGGCCAAAATTTCATGAGTGCTTATAACCAGCAGGATGTAAAGCCTGGAACTTTAAAAGTCAGCAGGCTGGCCTCTGAGAGACCTCCATGGGTGATGGGAAGCTGAGCCCCTCCCCTTAAAGAAGCAGCACAGCAAAAAGCCCATTAAGACACAACTTGAAAGCATCATTTTGGAAAGGCACTTGCTTATGCAAGGGAGAATTAGTTACTAATCTCACTTTGCCCAGGGACTTCCCCAGGAAGAAAGGAGCTAGCAGGCATCATTTCCCTCCTCTGCCCTCAACATTCAACACACAGCCACCTAAGGGAACCAGTGGGACACGCATTCACAACCTAACTTGTTCATATCGCACCCCCTCCAGCCAGGCTGCCTCAGCTCTGGTGTTGCAGACCCACACCCCCACCCCGGCACCCAGATGACCCACACGAACTTTGCCAAACTACACCTCCCAACATTCCTAGAAAGACATGAGCACCTTGTTAAAACTGCATGACCTATCCTTGTATGCTTTGTGGAGCAACCTCAGCAGGCCCTGGTTTCTGCAGTGCCCATGCATCCCCTGTGGAGGAGGATAGGCACCGTGCCCCCCCAACCCACCCACCCGTGCTTTGTGGAGCAGCCCTGGCAGCCCTGTGTCCACACAGTTGCATGTCTCCTGTGGAGGAGAACCAGTACCCCCAAGTGCATGACCTACCCACTACTTGGGAGAGCAAGAGGCAGAACTGACTTTCCTAACGCAGAGAAACAGACACAGAATGTTAGGCAAAATAAATAGAAGAATAGGTCACAAATGAGAGAACAGGTAAAAACCACAGCAAGAGACCTCAGTGAAACAGAGATAAATAACATGCCCGATAAAGAATTTTTAAGTAATGATCATAACTATACTCACTAGAATTGAGAAAACAGTGATGTATGTCAGTAAGACCCTTAAGAGACAGAAAACATAAAAAAAAATCAATAAGAGAAAAAGAACACAGTAAATCGAACTAAAAATACACTTGATGAAACAAATAGGCTGGAAAAAGTAGAGAAATGAATTAATGAACTAGAAGACAGAGTAATGAAAAGTAATCAATCTGAACAAATGAAAGGAAAAAAATTATGGAAAATAAGAATAGACTTAGGGACACCTGGGTGGCTCAGTCCAACTTTTGATTTCGCCCAGGTCATGATCCCAGGGTCATGGGAACGAGCCCTGCGAAGAACTCCGTGCTGAGGATGGAGCCTGCTAAAGATTCTCATTCTCTCTTTCTCTCTCCTCCCCCTACCTCTTCCTCATCACTCTCTCTTTTATCTCTCTTTTAAAAAGTTAAAAATAGAACTACCCTATGATCCAGTAATCAATTTCACTACTGGGTATTTACCCCCAAAATACAAAAACACTGATTCAAGGGTATACACGCACCCCTATGTTTATTACAGCATTATTTACAACAGCCAAACTATGGAAGCAGCCCAAGTATCCATAGATAATGCATAAAGACGATGTGTACATATATACAATGGCTTATACAATGAATAATACAATTATTCAGCCATAACAAAGAATGAAATCTTTCCACTTGCAACAACGTGGATGGATCTAGAGAATGTACTGCTATGCGAAATCAGTCAGAGAAAGACAAATACCATATGATTTCATATGTGGAATTTAAGAAACAGAACAAACAAGCAAAGGAAAAAAGAAAAAAGACAAATCAAGAAACTCTTGACTACAGAGAACAAGCTGATGATTACCTGAGCAGAGATGGGTGAGGGTGGGTGAAATAGGTGAAGGAATTAAGGAAGGTACTTTATAATGAGCACTGGGTAGCATATGGAATTGTTGTATCACTATACTGTGCACCTGTAACTAATATAACACTGGTCATGAACAATACTGGAATTAAAATAAAACTAATAGGAAAAGCAAGAAAGAATCACCAAACTCAAAGATAGGGCAATGGATTTCAGCCAGTCATAGAATAAGATTTAGAGGGACGGGGGAGGTAGCAGATTGTATTTATCCAGGCTGAAATTTCCTCACAGGTATTATGGTATTTTTGCTTGTTTGTTTCTTGCTTATCTTTCAACATCAAATTTCTATGTAATAGATATTTAAAGTGTTTGGTTTGAATATTTGCCTTATTTATACAGTTACAAAAAACTGTTGACCCAGTAATGACTGATCATTTTCCAAGTTCTTAAAAATTTTTCAGCATTTCTCTCCTCAGGAGGTAATTTTTTTTTGTCATTAAAATAATTCAGCAATTCATTCTCTGTGTTGCATAGAATGGCTGCTTCCTTAAAAACAAACAAACAAAAATGGTATATTCGCAAAATTCATACATACTTTGGGGTTATATTCACTGTAACTGTGGACTTATGGTTTCTCAAAGCCCTAAGGACAAGACTTGGAGTATAAAAAAAAGTACAAATGACATCAATCTCAAAGTTGCAAAACAGTCCCTTCCCCTAATACATGCAGTTTCTTAGAACTCAGGCCAAATACATCCAGCTTATCCAGTGAGAAACACTCGGGAAGTTACTGGGAAGTTACCGTTGAAATGACTTCCTGTAGAGCTTGCTTTGTGGTTTCAGTTTCTGAAGTGAGGTTTTGAAGAATTGCCCCTTTCAGTTTCCATTTCATATTCTAATCATGTGCCCTCTGCAGGTCTGGTGGAGGGGGTGGTGGTAAGAAATCCCCAAGTCTGGGTAGAAGTATATCAGAAACCAACACAGCTAAACTTCACACATTCTCATGTAAGCAGCTTGCTTACCAGCTCTCAAGGATCTCTGCTACTAATTTTACAGTTAAGGTAAGATTGGGGCAAGGGTCAGAATGTTTTAAAAACTTTCTCTTCCAGGATAGGCAGCAGAACCTGATGTGCACCGTTAGATGTCGTTAAAGACTAAATTGTGGTGTTGTAAGGCAGGCAGCAGAGTCCCTCAGGTCCCAGCTACATCTGCTTACTGCTGAATTAGACACATGCATGTGTGGAGACTAAACCAACAATCTGAAATGTCTTAACCCTGTTTTCCTTCCTTTGCCACCTTAGGATCTATGGAGATCATAACTGCCACTTAGATTATGTATGCCACTTCGTCTTTGATAAAACCTGATTATTTCATGCTGCAGCCTGAAAGTTTGAAGAACTGTGACCATATTGTTTTTATGAGAAAGAGCAATGAATGAGATGCAATGTAAATAGCTTGCTTACAGTGTTAACAATGGAAAAAGAAAAAAAATTGAAATTCAGAGTGAACAATGAAGAGGTTTAATGAAAACAGCTACATATTTTTAGTCATAGTCTCGTACTTTGAAGATGGATTTTTTTTCCTTTAGAAATAGCCCTGGATTAATTAATTTGAACTTCCTGGAACACACTCGTTCCTTAAAGCTTTTTGTGCTGGTTTCTCTTTCTACTACTCTATTGCCTCTACTATTATGGAATCACTTAATTCCAGTTGCCCAACTTGACCTGTCAATACCACCTGGCAATTTTGATTGCTCCTTAGAACTCACACCTTTGAATTTCTTATCATGACACAAGCTTCGTGCATCTCCTTCTTGCTTGATTTCCACTTATCTACTTGCTAAGAGCTTTTCCTCCTCCTCCAAACCGAAACCAAAAACAATACAAAAGCAAGAAACAACAATTACAAACAAAACCAACTAGAATTGTTTGCCTGAAAACAGATGGCTTCCTCTAGAAACCTCATCACTTAGTACTTCTGAACTTTTTCTTCTATGTTTCCTCACATTTTCCTTCTTTATACTATTTCCCCATCTCCTGCAGCTCTCTTTTTTAAGCTAGCAGTTATACTGGCATAAGCAACTATTTATTTACTTCTGTTTTTTCACAAACAGGCTAAGAGTGTTGAGTAGAAATGCCAGCGTCAGATAGCCCATTGTAGGGCTGGTACTGGAAATCAAGTCTGCCTTACTTCAAAGGCAAAATGTGTGTGTGTGTGTGTGTGTGTGTGTGTGTTGATTCATTCTTGCATTGTTTTTGTTTACAAAAGTTTATGAGGCTCTAGTAGAATTAAGAAGGATGCATCTTAGAGCACACATCACAGTTTGGGTTAGGAACGGCAAAATAATAGTTATATATGGGTGTGAACACATTGAATCTACAAAGATATTTTGGAGATTGGACTCTCCTAAAGTATTAAAGATGCCACCCAGATATCATCTGGGGGGCAATGGGTAAAATACTTCTATTAATAGAAATACACAGTTCTAAGTTATTCCTTAAGGGGGGTCTGGAAATTGAGACAAATCTATTCCCTCTCCCATGAGCAACATCATCCCAAAGCACAAGAGCTTGTAAACCTCCAATATTTGCACATAGATTTGGATTATGTATCTTCTGTTTTTCTAGATAACTGTTGTAGATAATCACTGCCAGTTCCCCATATCTTTGTAGTCTAGAAATGATTATGATCCCTGCTTTACACAAATCAGGCAACCAGAAACCTACTAACGTAAGATCCCAATACTGCATTGTAGATGTGTCAGAATGAAAGGACACTTGGCATGAGTCTGTAAAATCATGGAATCCCTCTCTGGGTTCAGGTTGGCCTGGCCATTTTCTGGCTCCCAAGTCCATGATGCTATGTCATTTGCAAAGGATTGCCTATGATCTGGTCATAAGCAGTTTGTTTTTGTCACCTGAATAATCTCCAATGCATTAGCTACAAAGAGGAAGGGAGAAGTGGGTTTTATAATTTTTAAAAAGCAGTTTTTACTGCTGGCTAATAAGGGAATCCATAATTTTTCACTGCAAAATTTAGGGAAAAAAAAGTCAGGCAGATGTTGGATTTTTTTAGCTTCTGCAGTAATCACTTCTACAATGGAAGGCAAAGCAGAAGAGCAAACATTTGCTTGAGTATCAGATAGCCTAAAAATGCTTTATCAGGAACTCATCAGGTTACAGCAATTGATGCCCAGAGGTTAGAAAATAAATGGTCAAGTCTTCTTTAAGAGAGTATTTTCACTTACTCCAAATTCATAAACCAGTCACACACTGAAGTTTTTATTGAACGCACTACTATAGCTATACAAAACGTTCTTTAAACAGCTACAAGAAAACGATTATGATTTGTTCATGCTATATAATAACCTGGAAGGATTCAGTACACCGTTTGACTAGACATAGCCCTAAATGAGAGTGAAGCAAGCCGATAAAGGGCAAGCAAGTGTAATATAACAAATAGTGGTCCTAAAGGGTCAATCTAAGGATTCACAGAGGTAAAAACTAAGAAACATAAGCAAGCCAAAAACCAAAAGGAAGGAATTGGATTTAAACTACTCAGTAGGTAAAACTCAGGAAATGGATTTCCTTATGCCCACCAAATATTTAAGAACCAGTGGGGTGGCCTATAATAAAGTCCTCAAAAGGGCCTACAACATATTTTATTGTGATCCTCTTTGCTGTCCTTTTTTCAAAAATTTCTTCAGAAACTTGGGCCATTTGGGGAAGTAGTGCATCATGAAGTTCAGAAAGCAAAATGACCTTCTCTTCTGTAAGACTGGATATTTCAGTCTATCCCATCTCTTCCCTTGCAGACCAGGGAACACCGTGAACATGGAATCAGAGATCTGCATGCTGGCCCCAGTGTGCCTCATTGAGAACACTGAAGGGCAACTGGTGGTTAATCAGGAAGCTTTGGAGATCCTGTCAGCCACCAAGAATCCTCTCGTGGTGGTGGCTATTGTGGGCCTCTACCGCACAGGCAAATCCTACCTGATGAACAAGCTGGCTGGGAAGAACAAGGGTGAGTGGCACCAAAAAAGCTCTGCCGAGTCCCTTCTATCCACCCACACTGCCTGCATTGAGCATGGTGATGCAAGGAGAGAAAGTTAGAGACACAGAGGAATATTGAAAGCTAATGTTTCTATTACAGGTGTCTAATTATGTTCTGGGAAATAAAGACAGAGGCTTGTTCCTGACATATCACCTCCTTTCCCCCCCTTGTTATCATCTTGGGAAAAGCATATTTTCCAATCATAAGGAATAAGACATCAGTAAAATATGTTCTTTTTTAATTGTTTTTAAAACTTTATTTTTTGGGAGAGGAAGAGAGAGCACAAACTGGGGAGAGGGGCAAAGGGAGAGGGAGATAAGGGGGGAAGGGAGAGAGAAAGAGAGAGGAAGGGAGGGGGGAGGGGGGAGAGGGAGGGGGGGGGGAGAGAGAGAGAGAGAGAGAGAGAGAGAGAGAGAGAGAGAGAATCATAAGCAGGCTCCACACTCAGCACAGGCCCAATGTGGGGCTCAGTCTCACAACTCTGAGATCATGACCTGAGCCAAAATCAAGAGTTGTACATTCAACCAACTGAGACATCCAGGTGCCCCAATAAAATAATTTCTATACATGCAATTATAAATGATTAAAATTTTAGTGGCATTACATTCTTGTAAAAAGGAAAAAATACCAAATTTCCAATGTATGTTATTTGATATTTCCTTTTTCCCATTCCTCTATTCTAATTCAGATCAATATTGGTTATCCTTTTTGATGTGTCCTCATCTTGAATTTCTTAAACCCAAGTTCAGTTGTCAAAGAAGGTCTCCAATTTCCAGATCCCCTCCTCTGTTACAACCTCTCCCCTCCCCCTTGTAGGCTTCTCTATTGGATCCACAGTACAATCTCACACCAAGGGAATCTGGATGTGGTGTGTGCCTCATCCCAAGAAGCCAGACCACACCCTAGTTCTTCTTGACACAGAGGGCCTAGGAGATGTAGAGAAGGTAAGGAACAGGAATTCCTTTTGATTCCTCCTCACTTCTGAACATTCTTTACCAAGGGATGTTTTATATTTTGTTTTGTTTTTTCCTAAATTTGTACTTCTACTTGATAGAGTATACCATTTTTTCCTTTTCTATTTTTAATAGTCAAGACTTGGAAATCTGAGATGAGGAAATCTATAAGCCAGAATCATGACTAGGACAAGACGCTAAAATATGGAGCTAGACAGTTAGTTGAAATGCAGAAAAGATGATACCAATGAAACCACTGTCACGAGTTGATCCTGCAGAGAAGAGTGATTAGTAGTGAGCTCTGGGTCAGAGAACCTTGGGTTCAAATCAGGGCTCTGAGCACCTGCAGTTCTCTGACTTTGACAAGCAAACCTCCCCAAATCTTTTATTTCCTCTTTGGTCTTATCCAACTTAGCATTTGAACAGTAGACCCATGGGCTTTTTCCACTTCTATGCTGGTATATAACATCCAGCCCACTGTGTGGGGGTTAGGGGAAGCCTTGACTGGTAGCACTTACTGGTTTTCTAAATATTCCCATCATAGCTGATTCCAAGCTACCAAAATGATGTCACCAAACTCCGGGTTCAGAATAGATGTGTACAGTTAACTCCTGTGAGCTGCTATGAGTTGGCTATAGCACATGACTGAATCTTTCCCTTGAACTTCCCTTGTTTTTTGTTTTCATTTTGCTTTTGATTTACCACAAAATCAGAACAGTCACCTAATTTTGTTTTTTAGTTTTCTCGTCTGTATAGAGATAGTAATTATAAAATTATCTTATGGCACTGTTTTGAGTATTGGATAAGATCAGTAATATGAATTAGTGTGTATTTTAAAAAATTTAAAAAAATTTTTTATGTTTTTATTTATTTTTACAGGAGAGGGAGACAGCATGAGCAGGGGACAGAGAGAGAGGGGGGGGGGGAGACACAGAATCTAAAGACAGGCTCCAGGCTCTGAGCTAGCCGTCAGCACAGAGCCCAATATGGGGCTGGAACTCATGAGCCACGAGATCATGACCTGAGCCGAGGTCAGATACTTAACCGACTAAGCCACCCAGGCATCCCTTTAAAATCTTTTTTTTTTTTAAATAGTTATTTATTTTGAGAGAGAGAGAGCACACCCAGGGGAGGAGCAGAGGGAGAGGGAGAGAGAGAGAATACCAAGCAGGCTCCGAGGTGTCAGCATGGGGCCCAACACAGGGCTCAATCCTATGAACTGTGAGATCATGTCCTGAGCTGAAAGCAAGAGTTGGACACTTAACTGACTGAGCCACCCAGACATCCCTGAATTATTATGCATTATACTGTAATAACTAGTTAATAAAATAGATATATGTATTGTGTGTACAGGCCAAACTTGTTTTACACAATTGAAAATCTTGATTTTTTTCTTTTAATTTTTAATGCCAGTATAATTAATGTACAGTGTTATATTCATTTCAGGTGTATCATATAGTGATTCAACAATTCTATACATTACTCAGTGCTCATTGCTATAAATATACTCTTAATCCTCTTCACCTATTTCATCCATCCACCTATCCAACTCCCCTCTGGTAACCTGCTGTTTGTTCTCCATAGTTAAGAGTCTGGTTTTTATTTTTGTCTCTTTATTCGTTGTTTTATTTCTTAAATTCCACATGAGTGAAATTATATGTCTTTAAAAAATTATTTGTCTTTCTCTGACTGACTTATTTCACTTAGCATTATATCCTCTAGATCCATGTTATTGGAAATGTCAAGAATTCATTCTTTTTTTTTTTTTTTACAGAAGAATAATGTCCCATTTTATATACATATATACCACATTTTCTTTATCCATTCATCTACTATCAACATCAACCAACAATTATTTTGGCTATTGTAAATAATGTCACACTAAATATAGGGGTGCATATATCTTTTTGAATTAGATTTTTTGTATTATTTGGGAAAATACCCAAGTAATAGAATCACTGGACCATATAGTAATTCTATTTTTAACGTTTTTTTAATGTTTATTTATTTTTGAGAGACAGAAAGAGAGTTTGTGTGTGAGCAGGAAAGGGCAGAGAGGAGGAGACAAAGAATATGAAGCAGGCTCCAAGCTCTAAGCTGTCGGCACAGAGCCTGATGCGGGGCTCAAACTCATAAACTGTGTGATTATGACCTGAGCCAAAGTTAGATGCTTAATCGACTGAGCCACCCAAGTGCCCCTCTATTTTTAACTCTTTAAGGAACCTCCATACTGTTTTCCACATGGTTGCACCAGTTTGCACACCCATCAACAGTGTACGAGGTTTCCTTTTTCTCCACATTCTCACCAATACTGTTGTTTGTGTGTTTTTGATGAAAATCTTGATTTTAAGTATTCTGGTTAGTCCACAAACTTTGACTATCCATTTTGCAAATACCTGACTAGTTAAAAAAGGAACTGATGAATTAAAAATATGTGAATCTGCATAAAATTATCAGTGTTAATAAATAGAACTTTTCTATTCAAAGTTCATAGATTTCTCATAATCATTTTTGTTGGTCTTATTTAACATTTGTAGGTTAAGGGCCTATTTTTAATGATTGTTCATCTGGGAAAACCACGAGTTATGACTTAAATTTGTTCTTCTAGGGTGACAAGAATAATGATATCCAGATATTTGCACTGGCAATACTACTGAGTAGTACCTTTGTATACAACACTATGAACAAAATTGACCAGAGGGCTATGGACTTATTGCAGTATCCTTTTGTGGCCCAAGATGGCACCAACACCAGAAAGTACTCTATTCATCAGTTATGTTTGTGAGTTTTTGTGAATCACACAGAAAAATGAAAACATGGTAAGTATGAGTCCTTATACTTACAGATGAAATGAGGAGTTGGGTTAAGACCCAAAGGGAAAACAAAAGTATATGGAGACATGGAATTAAATACGGGCTTATAAGTCCTAAATTCACGAGTTTTCCTTAACTGCAACCCAGCTATGTGACAGAACTGTCAAATCTGCTTTGGACAGTATCCTCACCTGATCTTGATGGGGTTGAAGATACAACTAACTTCGCTAGTTTCTATCCAGACTTAGTGTGGACTCTGAGAGATTTCTACCTAGCCCTAGAAATAGATGGGCAACTTATCACAGAGGATGAATACCTGGAGAATTCACTGAAGCTAAAGCAAGGTAACAGGGATTTCAGTTTTGGAAAGAGAAAGAGAGAAAAGTAATACAAGAAATTACCTCTTGTGTATAGGCAGTTAAATTCATTCTCACCTGGCTAAACTACCAAATAAATATTAACTTACAGTGGACTAATAGACTCCTCAATATTAAATTGTATTACTCCCCTGTTTTTGGAGTGAATTTTTCTTTGTTCCTTTCCCTGACTAGCTTTTAGCTAAAACTTTTAGCTTTTTGCTTAGGTTCTGTGAACATGTATTAAAATTAATAATCAGGTGGAAGGCACATTTAATTGAAGAGAATAAGTTCACACAAATGTTAATGTTATACTAAATGAATCCTATTTCCTTCCTCAGGCACTGATAAAACTCTTCAAAATTTCAATTTGCCCCGTCTCTGTATAAAAGAATTCTTTCCAATAAGGAAATGCTTTATCTTTGACTCTCCTGCTCACTGCAAGAAGCTTGCCCAGCTTGAGATGCTGGATAATGATGAGCTGGATCCTGAGTTTGTGCAACAAGTGGCAGCATTCTGTTCCTACATCTTCAACCATTCCAAGACTAAGACTCTTTCAGGAGGCATCAAGGTCAATGGACCCTGTGAGTACCTTTTTTAGGTTTTTCCTTCAATTCAACATAAAGAATGGGGCACTGTTAGAAGTTTCTCCTTCTACTGCCAATGTTGAAAATGCATTTTACAAAATTCCAGTGGGTACCAGAAATATTTCTAGTCCTTTTTTAATAATGCCTCCAAAGTAGAATAAAAGAGAAATGTGACCTGAAAAAAAGGTCAAATTAAAGAAGTTCTACCCATAATTGGTCCACCATTGAACTAGACTAACCCACATGGGTTGACATCATTTGTTCCACCAATAGAGCACGTTATATGTCACAGCCTTTGGGAGACACAGGATGAAGAACACATATATATTCTCTGTAGAAGAGAAGTGAGTTCACAGAAACATTAACCAGAGGCCCTGGTTGTCTAGAACCCTAAAAGAAATCTAAGCAGACTTCTAGGTCCAGTTTCTCCTACAGTCTCTACATCTCAGAGGTTTGTAACATTGCTGCACTCAAGAAGGCAGTTGAATGCAAACAAAAGTATGTGAAAGACAAGGGAGACAAGCAGGAAAGCTCCAACAAAGGGTAAAGGAGACACAGTCTAATGTGCTCACTGTGTGCTTTTCCAGAGCAGGATAACACGCATGCCAGCTTTACATACTAAAGTGAAAGACTGAAGGTAATTCTGAAGGGATTAGGAACATGAGGAAGAGGGAAAGAAAGGGAAGAGTAAAGAGGCAAAAGACCCATAGCATTCTAATCAACAAAAATGCCTAACTTAATATAACCATTTCTCATTTCTCAATGGGAAAAAGATGAAACACAGATGATCACACATATCTCGAGTCTTCCCCTTTGAATACTTTCTTGTATCCTAAAAAGAACCATCTTGCTTCTTGGTCACATAATCTCCCAAAGGAACTTATTTGAGCTACCTGAACAGTGTGAGGAATGCTAAAAAAGTGCAGGCAATGTGTTGGGAAATTAACATTCACAGAATTACTCAATGTGGCACATACCCTCTTTCTTGCAAATAATATGTGCATCCTTTCCCCTGTGAAGATCTAAAGAGCCTAGTGCAGACCTGTGTTAATGCCATCAGCCGTGGGGATCTGCCATGCACGGAGAACTCAGTTGTGGCCTTGGCCCAGTTTAAGAACTCAGCAGCAGTGAAAAAGGCCATTGTCCACTATGACCAGCAGATGGGCCAGAAGCTACAGCTGCCCACAGAAACTGCCTCCGAGCTCCTGGACCTGCACAGGGCCTGTGAAAAAGAGGCCATAGAAGTCTTCATGAAGAACTCTTTCAAGGATGTGAACCAAAAGTTCCAGAAGGAATTAGAGGTAATTATCTTTTCCTCCCTCTAGTTCATGGGGCTTATGAGCAATAAGAGGCAAAGTTGACTTTTATTGCTATGAAAGACAAATGGGGAATGAATGATGAAAAGCATTCCTTTTTGGACTGAAAAATAATGATTACCACTTATGTGATCAAGATATCACTGTCACCCTGAAAACAAACAAACACGTAACTACTCTGGGCCCTGCAGATCCTGAAGCTTTCACATACACACAACTTACCTTACCACATTACACCTATGGACTATTTTTCTAAAGTCATCTTATCCCTTAAAACATTTTATTCATAAGGTATTCATTAACTTTTTTTTTTAATTAAATAAGCATACAGAATTGCCAACTGGGCCTACTAACAGCTTAGGTCTCCAAGTTTAACAGCACATACTCTGTCATTACAGCCAGGTATTGCAATCCCTTTACTCACTGGTAACCCCAGGCCCAGTGTCACACTAAAACCAGAAATGTTTAAATATAGGTTGCATTTAAAATTAAGGCTTGAGGCTAGAGAGCTGTAGTCTAAAGATGAAATCCAAAGCAGAAATAGCAAAAGAAATAGGTTTTAGGGGATTCCATACACAAAAGTAATTTTTCTACAGTGTATATCAACTTTGGAACTTTTCTAGGTTTTGGTGGGAAGGATATAGTCTTACTCGTAGTCCTCTAGTTTCTAGAAAAATATTAAGATTCTTCTTGAGAACCATTTCTAGAAACGCTGAACTGTTGCTAACTGTTTTTCCATGGATGCTCATCTCTTTGAAGGCTCTGCTAGAAGCCAAGAAGGATGACTTTCATAACCAGAACATGGAGGCATCATCGAACCGTTGCTCAGCTTTACTTCAGGCTATCTTTGGCCCTCTAGAAAATGAGGTGAGGCAGGGGATTTATTCAAAGCCAGGAGGACACAGTCTCTTCATTCAGAAGACAGAAGAGCTGAAAGCAAGGTACTATCAGGAGCCCAGGAAAGGAACACAGGTATTGAGAGTTTTATCTATCAATTGCAGGGAACTTTAAGGGGCTTCTTTCAAAAATCAATGAGGACAGGAAGAAAGTATTTACACTCTAATGATAGCTGTGGAATTAAACTGAGCTACATCACCATAGTCACCAGACTTTTATTGCAACCATGAACATTCGCTGTAATTAAGGGACTTTCTTGGTTATATGGCACAGAATTCCAATAATTGAAGCTAGCTTAAGAAAAAAAATATATTCCTTGGCTTACTTAAACTAAAAGCAAGACATTTAAGTGTCATTGTAAGTAAAGCTACGTTTGGGAGTTCAAATAATGTCATTAATTTCTTCCCTTCCTTCTTTCTTTTCAAACTCCACTTCAGTTTCCTCCTCTGTTTTCCTCACTGTTGGTTTCATTCTCAGGCAGGCTCACCCCACATGGCAACAGGGTGACACCAGCAGCTGCAAGCATAACTAGTCTTTTGTGCTCTCAGTCCCAGCGAGAGTGTATATTTGCCCAGCATCCATGTCAGTCTTTTTTTAAAAGAGACTGAGAGAGAGAGAGGAGAGCAGGGGAGGTGCAGAGAGAGAAGGAAGCAGAGGATCTGAGGCAGACTCGTACTGACAGGCAGAGAGAGCCCTATGTGGAGTCTGAACTCACGAACAGTGAGATCATGACCCGAGCCAAAGTAGGGCACTTAACCACTGAGCCACTAGGCGTTCCCCCCATATCAGTCTTTAAAACACCCACAAGTAGTATTTCCCCACCTGTACCCAAATTCTTTGCACCTAGTAGCCTCAGGTGCTCTGACTGGCCAGCCAAGGGCTTGTGCCCACCACTGTGACAGAAGAGACTTGAGTGGCGGTTTTACCAAGCTGGGGCTAAGCACTTCCATGAAGGAAAAGATCCTGGGACAAAAAAGTAACAGAGGTTTATAACATTCCTAGTCACCATTTCCTACTTCCAACTGCATGTTTTTGGGGTTCCTAGGCTGAGAAAGCTCTGCAGGAATATTTGCAGTCCCAACAGTCTACGAGCGATACCATCCTACAGACAGACCTGGCTCTCACAGCAAGGCAAAAGGAGATAGACGGTGAGAATAAAATGAAGGATATGCAAGACCGACATTTCTACATATTTAACTTAATTTCGCCTGGTTCACCCGGATCAGTAAACTGGAGCTAGAATGCCAAAGATGATTCCTAGCTCCTCGGGCTAAATCTGAATAGGGCACGTGCGGTCAAGCTGCAGTATAGTTTCCTGGAAGGGAAGCACAGTTGCACGGAATTTTCTTTATGACGTAGTAGCAATAATGAGAGTGGGAAGTAGAAGGAAGAGGCCCTTTAATCCTAGAGAGGATTGTCATTTTCTTTCTTCCTCAGAGGCACATAGGAAAGCAGAGGCTGCAAAGATTGTAGCACAAAGGTTGCAGGAAATTCAAAGGCATAACCAGCAAATGTTGGAGGAAAGGCAGCGACTCCATCTGCAACAAGTGAGACAAATGGAAATATTCCAACAGAACCAAAGAAGACAACAGCAGATGGCCCTGGAACGTCGACAGCAGGTATTCATTAATCATTTCATCGCAGGACTTTCTCTCATCCCCCACCCTTGTATCCATGAGAGCAGGAAGCAGTGACAAGGGGGAGAGGCAGCATAGTATTTATGGCTCAGAACAAGGACTCCAGAGTGAAACATACTGGGTATGAATCCCAGCTCCCACCTCCTACTAAATATATGGTTTGGGCAAGCTATCTACCTTCCCTGTGCCTCGATTTCCTCCTGAGGAAAAACAGAGACAGTAATAATACCCATTTGATAAAGTTATTTTGATAATTAAGTGAGAACATTTGTGTTTTAAATTGTGCTTGGCCCAGAATAAGCACGAATATATGTTAAAAACCCAGGACGTTTCTAACCCTGGTAATCAGTGCTTGTTTGTATTTGTTGTTGCTGTTAACTTGTTCATTGCTCTGGACAGTCTTCTTCATCGGTTGTGATTACCTTGTTAAGTTAGTTCATCTTTTTGTGTCTATGCCCGGTCCTTGCCTTAATCATTACTGGTTCTGAAGGCCTTTACTTGCAGTTTGTTTCATTCAGTCCTTTGTCATTATCATTGCTCACAAAGCAGTAGCTCCTATTTATTTTGCACTATACAAAGCACTTTGCATCCGTGCTCTCACCTATCCTGTTCAACGTGAAGCACAAGTATTCGGTCCCTATTTTTGCGGTGAGAAAAATGAAGTTCCAAAGAGAGATAACTCAATGCCAGTATCGATTCAGCAAGTTATCTGAACTGCCTTCCCAGAGAGTGGCATCTGCAGTGGTTTGTTTCTGCAAATCTGGTGTAAAAATCTGAGGCGAATACTCTTCTGAGACAACACTTCCCTGGGGTGGCAAATCGACCAGCAGGCCCCAGTTTCCCAGGCACCTGCTCCAAGACCTTTTGAGATTACAGCCCTGCACTGAAAGGCAGTCTAGTCAACCTGGGTTACTTGATCCCCTCACTCACCTTCTACTTCTGTCCTGTAACTGTGGAGACCTAGAAAAAATTGCCTCATCAGAGACTCAGACTCCTTGCCTGATGGTAGAGATCACCTACACACCCAGTTGTATCAGCCTCTCCTCTGCAAGCTGGAGCTGACATTCCTCTCCGTATAGACAAGAATTAAGTTGAGACGTGACAAAGATCTCCCGGGGAGGCTGTATACGATAACAGGAAAAGGAGGAGGGGGCCTCAGGGTATATTTTTCAGGACACCAATATTTCAGGGATTGGGAGATGATGATGTTTCTGGAGCTAGAGAAGGAGGTACGGGATTACACAAGTAGGAAACCAAGAATGAGAAATGCACATGAATCGAAATGAATTCAGGATCTGTCTTCTGTTATTTACTGATGGGTTAAAATAAACAAAGAGAAATCAATGATATGGGCTTTTCTCCCTAAAGTGATCTGGACATAAGCGTCTGCTAAGCTCTATTGTTTTACTTACCACTCTTTAGGAAGAGACTGAAAAGCTCAAAAGGGAAATCGAAGATGAACGCAGAAGACTTCAAAATGAAATCCATTATCTCCAGAGGAATGTTGACTCACGAGATGATACATGCATCCTACTCTAAAGAGCTAAACATCAGAACTTTTCTCATTCACCTTCACTAAAGACAAAAAAAGAATGAGGAACTATAGAACTTGGGATAATCACTACTTCAATAAACTTCACGATTATTGTATCAAACTTTTGTACAGTTATAAAGTTACAAGACTTGTAATTAGTAAAATGTACATCTCAATAATTCCATAGTTTAATTGATGGTAGTTTCCTTAAAGAGGCTGTGAATTGTGTAATAAGGGAATTTTATCAATGTCTCTATTCCCGGTGATATTGGGTTGGTTCCATCCTGGAAAACTTTGTCTTACAACCCAATTCCATCCCTCTAATTTTGCATTAATGCACTGGGGGAACTGGAAGTGGCCTAAGGAGTGTTATTCACAATGAGCTAGGTCAAGTAGAATTTGGCCAAAGTCCTGGGCTGAGTTGGGCATCACTCCTGCCAAGTGGTCTTGCGCTGGATGCCATCAGAGGGAGGCACCAATGGTAAGGACAATTAACCTCATTTCTTAGGGAAACAATATATGGTTCTCAAGTGGGTATAGGCTCTAGGAGCAATGATGTGAACCCTGAGTACAGTTAGTAAACAGTCTGCTTAGATTTTAAGCTGAAAAAAAAAAAACCCACATGGTAATAAAATAGGGATACTCCGAAAGATGGAAGGAACTACCAGCATACAAACTATGTCATAAGCTGAGGGCTAAATAAGACTTTCTCTGTTCATCCTCACAAAGGCCATAACTTAAATGGGACATTTTATATCATGAAGCAATTTAATGACTGTGTGTCTCATGTTTATAATCCTTTAGAGCCTATAAATAAATGGTAAAAGGAACGCTAGATGAGGTGTCAAAAATCTGATGGGGATCACTTAATTTTATGCTTGCTTTAGTGCTTAAATGATCTTAATTCTTTCCAATAACATATAAAAACCTACTGATTTTTCTTTAGCATTACAGATTGTGTTGGCATATTTGTTTGTATTTATTTTTAACTGTAAATAATGATTAAAGTTTTCAAAAACATAACTCTATTCCTCTGTCTCTATTTTCTCCAAACTTGGAAACATTTGGCTGGTCCTAAATGTTTCAGACACATGACTGGTTCCTTGAGGCTATTCGCTTGCACACACTGCTCGCTCTCGCTCTCTCTCTCTCTCTCTCTCTCTCCATGTGTCAAACATGGCCTCTGCATAGCAGGACATTCTTGCATGGCTAGCTCCCAAGACAGTGTGTTCCAAATAGCAAAGTTAGAAACTTAAGAGCTCTTTTTTGTCTTTTCTTTTAATATTTTTTAAATGTTTTTATTTATTTCTGAGAGAGACAGAGAGAGAGAGAGAGACAGCGTGAGCAGGGGAGGGTCAGAGAGACAGGGAGACACAGAATCTGAAGCAGACTCCAGGCTCTGAGCTGTCAGCACACAGCCCAACGTGGGGCTCAAACCCACAGACTGTGAGATCATGACCTGAGCTGAAGTTGGATGCTTAACTGACTGAGCCACCCAGACGCCCCTGGAAACTTAAGAGTTCTTAAGACCCAATCTTGAACTCAACAGCCCTTTTGTTGCATTCTGTTGGTTGGGATAGTTTCTAGAGACAGCCCAGATTCAAGGCAAGGAGAAAGGAAATCTGCCTCACTCTGTGAGGTGTGGCAATATATTTGCAACCATCTTTAATCCATCACTGATATACGTACAGAGCAAAAGTGGTAGATGGATCTCAGCATTCAAAAATTAAGACTGAAGCTGATGGGCTATTTGGAACACCAACTATGTACAGAGACAACTGCATTGATTGAGGGTTTCTTATTACTCCAATTCACAACGCAAAGACTGGTTCAAAGACCCAAGGAAGTAAAGGCCACACCTTAGCTTCTGCCAATCAAAAACAAACTGCTATAAAGACAGTCTTGTCTGCTGTTCTAGCAGCTGCAAGGCTTGGGTTGTAAAAAAGCTACAGGATAGCAAGAGAAGGAGAAGGTGGAGGACAAGAAGAAGAAGGAGATGGAGGAAGGGGGAGGAAGGAGGAGGAAAAGCAGTAGTAGTAGCAGAAGCAGCAGCAGCAGCAGCGGCAACAGGTTGTCCTTATGGGTGTCATATTGGCACACTGACTGTGATTGCTTCTCAAGTACTCATCATGTCACATGCATGCCTTAGATTGTACAGGCAGAGTAGAGAACCTGAAGATAACCTCCTCACCGCCTGAAGAACTTTGCCTAGGATAGGATGCCAGCCAGACCTTCTCAGTCCTGTTTTATTTACGTGGAATTTGAATTGAGATTCTATGTAAGGACATAAGCCTCAATTTGTTTACACTTGACTAAAGTAGAGGTCATACAAGGGAAGAACTGCTATTAAGCTGGCATTACAATGACTATTTTGCTTTCCACTTAACCACTTATCTATATCCCTTGACATTTTCCCCATTTTCACTCACTTGCTATGTGTCGAAAAGCGGTTTCTGTTCATTTTGTGAAAACTCTAATTTTAGACTGTTTACAGTTGTGTGGTATGGTAGAGTTAAAGTCTCTACGCCTATGTTGGTTACATCCACTAAACTATCATTGAACTGTTTAAGTCTTCACAAAGTAGAAATCCAGTCAAAGGTTTTCATGGTATTAGAGAGCTAAGTATAGATACAGTTTTCAGGAGTTTCACCATGCCTCTCATTAGCAGGTATATATACACTGAGAAGTTCTATATAAACACCGTGTCAAGTCTATATTTACGGACACATATATATGCATATGTATATATACATTTATAGACACACACATATACACTGTGTAGCTACATACACATACTGTTGCATACACACACACACACACACACACACACACATATGCATGCTGAGTAGTAAAGATTCAAGCTGAAATACATTAGGTGATACATTAGATCATCTTCAAAACTATGATTTTTGAAACAGAAATAGCTTTCCAGAAGTGCCCTACTTTAACAAAAGTGGAAAAAATATTATATATATACATATATATTTCTATGATTATAAAAATAATTCAATCATTGAAAAAATTTCATAATATACAGACAAGTATAAAAACAAAATAGGACCTCTAATCCTTTGAAACTAGCAAAAACAAAACTGCATGGGATGTACTTTATTATAAAACATTGCTGAACTAGAAGTACTGTTAATTTTGGACTATATATTCTTCTAGGAATATATATTTATTTATATACTATTGATTTATAGGGCTTTTTCAGGGACAGAGTGATATTACATACACCAGAAATTATTCTTTTTAAAAATATGTTTATTTTAAGAAAGAGAGGGCACGAGCTTCAGAGAGGCAGAGAGAGAGGGAAACAGAGAATCCCAAGCAGGCAGAGTCCAACTCAGGGCTCCATCTCACGAACTAAGATCATGACCTGAGGTGAAATCAAGAGTCAGACACTTAACCAACTGAGCCACCCAGGTGCCCCCACCATGAATTATTCTTCATCAACATTTCCAAATTTATCCACAAACAATATGTTTATTGGAAAGCAGTTTGAAGGATGCACAAGAAATTCAGCTCTTCTACATACAAAGCATTCAATTGCCCCTGGAACTCTTTTTAGGTCCCTGGAATAAACAATAGACTGTATTGATCATAGGAAAAAGCAGCTGATTTCTCGGCATTAGACCAATTTCAAGGCAGCCCTGACCTACTGTCACTTTCAGTCTCAGCTATATTAATAGAAAATAAGTTTTAAACTTTTTCTTGACATTGGAACCATAGTTTTACACTTATGGAGAGACAGGGAGCTTTGGAAATTATCAATTGAAAAAAATATATCAGACAGAAACTTAGGGAGACAAGAGGAAAGTCAGACAGAATCAATAAGTCCTTGACTAATATCTCTCAGATTATAGTGGAATATAATTCCAAACTCTTTCAATACAATGACCAGTCATTTTAGGGTCTGAGACTATTTCCTTATGGCTTGTAAGAATCCTAATTTATATCAGACTTCATATTATCCAGTGATCCTCCAAGTGTCCCGATTTTAATAGATAACTTTGACATAGAAGAGGTAGTGTTTGGAACATGTTTTTCTCTTTTGCTTTGTGATTAAGACAAAAATTGGTAATTAAAGGTCTCAAGCAGCCTTTATATTAATATAAGGACTTCTAAGAGAAAAGTTTTTAACTTTTCAATTAAACTATAACAGTCAGTGAAATATCACAAAATGAACATATGCCTAGAATCACCCTCCAGATCAAGAAAACAAAGACCCTTTTTCTAAGAAAAGTAACATGCACAGGTTATGGGAATTAGGACATAAGATACACTATTTTTCTAAACATATCACACTGTTCTAGTATGGATGAGCACTTAAGTCATTATACTAGCTAGGGGCACCTGGGTGGCTCAGTCGGGTAACCATCTGACTTCAGCGCAGGTAACAATCTCATGGTTTATGGGTTTGAGCCCCGTGACAGGCTCTGTGATGATAGCTTGGAGCCTGGAGCCTGCTTTGGTATTCAGTGTCTCCCTCCCTCTCTCTCTGCCTCTTCCCTGCTTGTGCTCTTTCTCTTTCAAAAATAAATAAACATTAAAAAAGATACTACAATAGCTATATTATCAACACTTCTATGATTATTCTGCTTTATTGGGCATGTGTATACATGCCTGTTGACTGTATAATTAGGAGGGAAGTGGATAGGCAATTGGCTATTTATGCTCAACTTTAGCAGATGATTCCAAACACTTTTTCAAAATGGCTTTAGGGGCGCCTGGGTGGCTCAGTCAGTTAAGCTTCGACTTCCACTCAGGTCATCATCTCACAGTTTGTGGATTCAAGCCCTGCATTGGGCTCTGTGCTGACAGCTCAGAGCCTGGAGCCTACTTCAGATTCTGTGTCTCCCTCTGTCTCTGCCCCTCCCCTGCTCATGCTCTCTCTCTCAAAAATACCCAAGGGATACAGGAATACTGATGCATAGGGGCACAAGTACCCCAATGCTTATAGCAGCACTTTCAACAATTGCCAAATTATGAAAAGAGCCTAAATATCCATCAACTGATGAATGAATAAAGAAGATGTGGTTTCTACACACAATGGAATACTACTTGGCAATGAGAAAGAATGAAATCATGCCATTTGCAGCAACATGGATGGGACTGAAGGGTATGATGCTAAGTGAAATAAGTCAGTCTGAGAAAGACAGATATTAAATGTTTTCACTCACATGTGGGTCTTGAGAAACTTAACAGAAGACCATGGGGGAAGGGAAGGGGAAAAATAGTTGCAAATAGAGAGGGAGGGAGGTAAACCATAAGAGACTCTTAAATACAGGGAACAAACTGGGGGTTGATTGGGGCGGGGGGAAAGGGGAAAGTGGATGATGGCCATTGAGGAGGGCACTTGTTGGGATGAGCACTGGGTATGTATGTAAGCCAATTTGACAATAACTTATAGTAAATAAATATTAAAAATAAAAATAAATAAAAAGTATTACTTTAAATCATCCTCAAAATTGTAATGATTTCTAAAACAGAAGTAGATTTTCAGGAGTAGTATTTTTACTACCATCACAGTGTGTGTGTTTAATTAGCCTATTCATAGTAAATATATCTGTTTACAAATGATATACTCCTGCAAAATAGCCAAATAATGTGAAGAATACATTTTGTAATTAATACACTTTTCTGATTCAACATGCTGTGTATAACACCCTATGAAGAGGAGGAGCTGTTTGGCTACAGAGAAGGAGAAAAAGAGGAGGGAAAGAGAGATGGAAAAGAGAAGGAAAAGGAGTAACGGATGCTGATTCTGCCAAATCTCTCTGAAACATGCAGGGCACGTCCTCTCAGCAAAAAGTGGCATCACTAGAATAATAGCAGCTCTCCTCAGTTACAAGGGGTTGATGCTCTCTTTCAAGTTTAGTCATTGCTCCCACAATGGGAAGGATTCCCATATTGGAGAAGGATTTTTCCTGAGTAGCTGGTCCAATTAGTGATCTAACTCTGCTGTTAAGGTTCTGGCTGGGGCACCTCAAGTAATATTGGGAAGCCTATCTAACGACGAGGCTCCAGGCTGTCCTTAGATCTTCAACCCTTCAAAGAGAACTCAGGGGACCAAGATCAGGGAATTCAGAGCCTTGTGCACTTCTCTACTATGAGCCTTTTTCTTAGCTCATGCTGTATCTATTAATTCTGCTTTATCAAAACAAATGTTGGTTTTGAGGTCCTTGAAGCTATAATAATGACAAATAGGCAAAAATGCAAGTCAACTGCTTTTAATAGTGGGTTTTGACTGACATGACACCAAATTCATACATTTGCAACTTCCTTACCCTTAAATGAACTATCCTTGAAAAATTTTTTAAATGTGCAACAGACACATTCAGTTTTACAACAATCTACTCACGTGCAGTATTTACCATCTGGAAACCAATGTCAAGGCCAAACTGTTATCATTTTAATTTCACAGTTTGGATCTTGGGACCAAAGATGAAGATGCTCTTTCCAACTGGCCTCACTTACAAATTACCAAATCTGTTGATGGGGAAAGAGGTCAAGGCAAGCTGAGGAAACACCAAGAGTCCGGGTAGTCCCTGCAGGTAGTATCTATGGTCACAATCGACGATGTGGCATGAAATGAATAAACAGAGTTAGGGGTAAAGGAGGAAAAAAAGGCACAGTCAGCTGAACCTGTGCCAAGGAACAAGGAACCAGAGTGTCTTCCATATTTGGAAGGAAGCTATTCTCTAACCATCCATCCCACGAACAGGAAATCTTCCTAAATTTTCATCTTAGTGGTCTGCTATTCAGCTCCCTCAGAGCTGCTGCTGCTGATAAAGCCCTGGCTGAGGAGAGCAGGAGTCCCCATTACTGCTTCCAATATGGCCTCTGCTGTCACTCATGGTTTGGTGGCCTCCTTACCCCTGAAAGTCTTGCCTCTCCACTAGGCCTTCTCCAACACCACCCAGTGAGAAGGGGGAAGGCTGCCTCATGATCACGCAAAAAGAATGAGAGCCTAGGGGAGACTGGGTGGCTGAGTGGGTTAAGCGTCCCTCAGGTCATGATCTCACTGCTCAGGAGTTTGAGCTTGGGATTCTCTCTCTTCCTCTCTCTCTGCTCCCTCCCCCCTGCCGCCCCCCCCCCCCCACTTTTCACATGCCTCCTTTCCCATAACCCGTTTTGAGGGGTGTGAGCTGGAAAGCAGATAAGATGCTTAAGGTTCCCGGTAACCAGCCCCTCTTCTCACATGTGAGAGAGCNCTTGGGCCCCCCCCCCCCCCCCCCCCCCCCCCCCCCCACACACACTGCTTGCTAGCTCGCTCTCTCTCAGTTTAAATAACAACTCTTTCAAAAAAGAATGAGAGTCTTCATTCCTAGTGGATTTTCAGACACCATTCAGGCAGTGGATAACAGTACCTCTTTACATCTAGGTGAGGGCAGAGGTCTAGGCCTTCCCTTGCTGTGTAGGAGTTTGGAGGTTGGTCCACAGATTTTACTGTGCTGTTGGGCTGGAATAAAGCACTTTTTCTAGAATTTTCTTTGTCCTGCCAGGTTGCCTCTTTCAGAAGCTTCTGGCTAAAGAAAACGTGCTTTGCTGAGGATCTTTGTTTGGGGGCCTACTGATATTTCTGGGTTGTCAGCTTTGCCAGCACTAAAACTGGAACACATCTAATTTGCCTTCTCTCTCCCTTCCAGAATCTTCTAAGGTTATGCCTACAATATCCAGGGCAGTTAGTGGTAATTAGTGGAGGGAACAGGGAAAGCATTTCTACTTTATCTTTCTGGAAACAGAAGTCTTCTCTTCAACACTGAATATTTTCAATTTAGGGTAAAAATAGTGAGGAAGAAAAAAAGGAAAAAGGGCAGGAAAAAAGAAATCCTCTCTTGACCTGTATTTCAATCACAACACAATCTTTTGTCCTTTTCAAAGCAAGATTTTGACAAATGGCATCCCTTTGTTTTTGAAGATTATGAAATATGACACCATACATAAGAGTGCATAGAACATAAAGTGTAAAATACACAATATAAATATAATTTTAAAACAAATACCAAAATTACCACTAGGGATAGAAATTCAACATACCTAAAACTCTAAAGGTACACATTTCAACTTCTAACAACCCTGCTAAGGGCCAACCAACATCACACATTTCACAATCCCTTTCTAGGATCTGATCATGTATGTCCGAGCCCTAAATAATAAAATTTAGTCCGGCTTGCTTTCAGGCTTCACATAACTGGAATTACATTGTCTGTATTGTGTCTTGCTTGATTTGTTCAGTCAGATATTTGTAAAAGTCTTCTGGTTCATCGTGTGAATTGTAAGCTGCAAATATTGAGCTGTATGAAGATAATTTATTCATTCTACTATTGATAAGTATTTGGATTTTTCAGGTTTATTTTTTAGGAAATATTTTTTATGAAATATTAAGGATTTGTTGAACACAGGTATAAAACTCCCTTGTGTAATAAACTCAGAAGTGGAATTCCTAAGTCATAGAGGAAGGTTTGTCTTGGTATTGCTAAGTAGAAGGACCAGAACATGCTTTCTAAGCTGTACCAAAGCCTCCTGAATAAGCTTTCTCCAGTATCCCCTCTCTATTTTCCTCCCATCAGGGTGATGGAATTCAAGCACAGCTCTGAACATGCCCAATAATCTTCAAAGACTACCTGCCCTGGAATAAAGTCTATGACCCGGGTAGCAATTGACCTTTCAACCTCAACCTCAAAGAGCCCATTGGCTACCATGGACTCTAGTTGATTCCTAGTATTTACTCACTACCATTGCATATTTGGTCATTCCCTTCCTTTGCTTTCAAATACAATTCACCGAATCTCTCTTTGATGAAATCAGTCATCCTCCAAGATCCAGCAGAAACGGTACCTTCTTGTGAAGCCACCTATAATAATTTTTCCAAGCAATCAATTGCTGCTTTTAAAGAGACTCAAATGTTTCATTTGTAACATTATATTAGCACTGATCACTTCTCATTTAATTTACAGCATCTGCCCCTTCAAGGTATGGTTTCACTATGAGTGAGAACTTTGCTTTGGTTGTTTTTAAATATCCATTAACAATGAGTTCCATCTTGGGTTACACGCATTAGTAAAATGTGCCCTCAAGTACTGCAGGAAAAAAGCCCTCATTGCCCAATCTGAATAATCCCAAATAAAGACAACTGAAAAAAAAAAACCAAGAATTTAAGTTCACAGTGATATTACCTAAGAAGACAACATCTTAACATTTAACATTAGGAAGTATAGTATACAGGCTCATTTTAAAGGTCAACTTTCCAATAAAAATGTGATGAGTAGCATTACATAATATACCAAAGAAAAAGAGATTTTAAAACAATATGAAATTTCATATTGAAATTCTTTTTATATGATGGATTACACTATTATGATACAAGTTTGTCATATTAGGAAATTTAAAAAGCTCTGAAAGTGAATCTCTAATCTCTAAATGTTGGTACTTAGTTTCTACCTCATTATTGTCAAAGAGTCAATTTCACAAAAATTTACTGGTGAAATTGGCTAAGATCCTTGGTATCTTCTCAATTCACTCAGAACATTCTGGACATAGAAAAACAGCCGATGAACCAGAGACCACATTGTTCTAGCAAAACAGCTCCTTCCTATCCATCCGGAAGACAATATAATGTAAAGGACTAGTATATATAATTTCAGTTCTTGTTCTGTTGTTCAGTATAAGGGAATACAATTTTAAGATGTATTAAAATAGTTCATCAGTATGCCTCAACTTTATATGCCAGAATTATTGCTCATACTGAAATTCAAATATGACAGGAAGGAAGTACACGAACGGAAGTAAAAATTGGAAACGAAGATAAAATGTTTGTAGCATTTGTCAGTTTTTAAAAATGCTGCTTATCATTCCTTTGCTCGTTTTAAATATTTAGAGTTTTTATTCTTTTATTTAAAGCAGAACCGCAAATTACATAAGCTTCACGATACCAAAACACATATGCAGCTTAGAATACGCAGACTAAAATTCAAGAAAAATATGCAACAAAATCATAGTGATTACCTCTGGACCTTTAACACTTACAGGCTTTATATACGCATGTACATATATGTATTTTTATTGTGATATGAAAACAATACTCAACTACAAGCGTACTTTTTAAAATATGTGTGAGAAGAAAGAAAAATAAATGAGTAAGTAAATATTACAACCCTCCCGTCCCCAAGCCCATCCAAGGAACCAACCCCAAAGCTGTCCCCCGACAAGGCGTCGCGGAAACCGGCAGTTTCCTGAGGAGCCAGACGCTGGGAGAGCACGCCAGTGAGAGCAGCTGAGAACCTGTCCCCTGACTGCAGCGCCAGCGCCACCTAAGTTCGCTCCTAACCTTGGCTTTCTGCGCACGTTTCGCCTAACAGACTAACAACAAACAACAGGAGCCCAGGCGCAGGCTCCGCGGGCCGCAGCAGCTGCAGAAGGGGGCGCAGTAGCCTCCCTCCCGCTGGGGACCAGACCCCCGACTCCTCCCCACGAGGGGAGGGGGGGCCCTGGGTGAGGTCCCTCCCAGCGAGCAGCCCCTAACTCCTCAGGCTGCCAAGACGGTCCTCAATTCCCCAGACCACTTCAATCCCAAAAGACTGTTTCTGGTTTATTTCGTATTAACTATATTTAATTCCATAGATGCTACAATGCTGTCTGATAAGGAACAACGCAGTCTCACACTAATCAGCTGTTAAAACTATCAAGTTTGCTTATGTTTATTTATCATGTACTTTTAAAATACATGGTCCTCGGGGCGCCTGGGTGGCTAAGTTGGTTAAGCATCCGACTTTGGCTCAGGTCATGATCTCACGGTTCGTGGGTTCAAGCCCCACATCGGGCTCTGTGCTGACAGCTAGCTCAGAGCCTAGAGCCTGTCTTCAGACTCTGTATCTCCCTCTCTCTCTGACCCTCCCCTGCTCACGCTGTCTCTCTCTCTCAAAAATAAATGAAAAAAACATTAAAAAAAAATAAAATAAAATACATGGTCCATGCACAAACTACATCAGAATTACCTGTGGTAGTTGCTGCAAATATGGATGGAACATTTTTTTTTAATTTTTTACATATAGTTTATTGTCAAATTGGTTTCCATATAACACCAAGTGCTCATCCCTACAAGTGCCCTCCTCCATGCCCATCTCCCCCCTCCCCCCCACACCCATCAGTCCTCAGTTTGTTCTCAGCATTCAAGAGTCTCTCATGGTTTGCCTCTCTCCCTTTCCCCCACCATTTCCGCCCTTCTTCTCCCCCTTGTTCCTCCGTCAAGTTCCTCTTAATCCTCCTATACGTGCAAACATATGATATTTGTCCTTCTCTGCCTGACTTATTTCGCTCAGCATAACACCCTCAGGGTCCATCCATGTTGCTACACATGGCCAGATTTCATTCTTTCTCATTGCCATGTAGTATTTGGATGGAACATTTTTAATCATCACTCTAGATTACTCTTACGGGAGAGTTTTGTTTTTGCTGCTGCTGTTGTTGTTGTTGTTGGAACTGCTGATTTTCTACAAATTTAATAGAATTATCTCATTCTACTTGTTTAATTTGGAGTTAAACCCTTTTTGTTTGGATGTCTCAGCCCCCCAATAATACTTAATGTTACTGATCACTGCCTCTTTCTCCATATCCACTCCCAGGCTTCTGAGGCATGTTCTCCTGGAACTCATAAGACCTTTTCTGACCATTCCTCCCCATGTCCCTCATGTCTTATTCTGTCTGTAGTAACACCCAAAATAGTAGTGTTCTCAGGGCTCCATGGTCAGTCCTTTGCTTTTCTCATTCTAATTTTATGCATCCTCTGGGCAAAGTGTTTTGGACGTTCCTCCTGTTCCATGCCTACACTACAGTCTTGCAGATACATAATGCATGTGTGTCTAACTTCCCAGGCAGAACTTTCTCCGACGCTGCACATCAGTTCATGGTAGCAATGTTTATTTAGCATCCTGTATGAACTGAGACTTGGCTTCACATCACAGAACAATATAGATATAGCCTCTGCCCCCCTGAACATACAATCAGGAGAAAAAGATGAGCATGATAAACCGTGAATAAGTGCTTTTCTATCAAGAGATACTCGTATGCAGGGTTATAGAGTTCCATTTGAATGTTCTATGACTATACAAGAAATTACACATGTCCAGAAAAAATTCAACATCAACTGAATTTTATTTTTGTTACTTTTTGACATCTACTTAGTTATTCAAGCTAAAAACCTAGGAATCATTTAGATACCTTCTAATCATCTTAATCCTTTAAATCATTCTATATTGTTACTTTTCAATTTTAACTCTCTTCATCATCTTTACTAACAGGCTTTAGAAAGCTTTTTTTTTGGCTCAGTGTTTCATCAGTGATATTAGATTATCCTTCTCTTTTTAGTATAGTTGTCACACAATGTTAGTTTCAGGTGTACAACTTAGTGATTTGACAAGTTTATACATTCTGCTATGTTCACCACAAGTGCAGCCACCATCTGTCCTCCTACACTGCTATTATAATATCGTTGATTGCTTCTTTTGAAGCTGTTCCAAAAAATAAATATGGAAGGAAAACTTGCAAGCTTATTTTATGAAGCCAGCATTACCTTGATTCCAAAACCAGACAAGGACCCCACTAAAAAGGAGAACTACAGACCAATTTCTCTGATGAACTTGGGTGCAAAAATCCTCAACAAGATACTAACCCACTGGATTCAACAATACATTAAAAGAATTATTCACCATGACCAAGTGGGATTTATACGTGGGACGTAGGGCTGGTCCAATATCTGCAAAACAATCAATGTGACACATCACAGCAATAAAAGAAAGAATATGAACCATGTGATCCTCTCAATAGATAGAGAGAAAGCATTTGCCAAAATACAGCATTCTTTCTTGATAAAAAACCCTCTAGAATGTAGGGATAGAAGGATCATACCTCAAAATCATAAAAGTCATCTATGAAAGACCCACTGCTAATATCATCCTCAATGGGGTAAAACTGAGAGCTTTCCCCCTAAGGTCATTTCAAAACACGACAGGGATGTCCATTCTCCCCACTGTTATTCAACATAGTATCGGAAGTCCTAGCCTCAGCAATCAAACACAAAGAAATAAAAGGCATCCACACTGGTAAGGAGGAAGTCAAATTTTCACTCCTCACAGATGACGTGATACTCTTTATGGAAAACCGAAAAGATTCCACAATAAAACTGCTGGAACAAAGCCATGAGTTCAGCAAAGTCTCAGGATATAAAATCAATGCACAGAAATCAGTTGCATTTCTATACACCGATAATATAATACACCAATATTCCTTGAGAAATCAAGGAATCAATCCCATTTACAATTGCACAAAAAAACCCATAAAATACCTAGTAATAAACCTAAACAAAGAGGTGAAAAATCTATACACTGAAAACTATAGAAAGTTTATAAAATAAATTGAAGAAGACACAAAAAATGGAAAAACATTCCATGCTCACAGATTGGAAGAATACTGTTAAAATGTTGATACTACTCAAAGCAATCTATATATTCAATGCAATCCTTATCAAAGTAACACCAGCATTCTTCACAGAGCTAGAACAAACAGTCCTAAAATTTGTATGGAACCACAAAAGACCCTGAATAGCCAAAGCGATCTTGAAAAAGAAAACCAAAGCTGGAGGCATCACAATTCCAGACTTCAAGCTGTATTACAAAGCTGTAATCATCAAGACAGTACGGTACTGGCACAAAAACAGACTCATAGATCAATGGAACAGAATAGAGAACCCAGAAATGGACCCACAAACACATGGCCAACTAATCTTTGACAAACCAGAAAAGAACATCCAGTGGAATAAAGACAGTGTCTCCAGCAAATGGTGCTTGGAAAATTGAACAGAAACATGCAGAAAAATGAACCTGGACCACTTTCTGACACCATACACAAAAATAAACTCAAAATCGATGAAAGACATAAACATAAGACAGGAACCCATCAAAATCCTAGTGGAGAAAGGAGGCAAAAACCTTTTGACCTTGGCCACAGAAACTTCTTACTTATAACATCTCCAGAGGCAAGGGAGACAAAAGCAAACATGAGCTATTGGGACTTCATCAAGATAAAAAGCTTCTATGCAGGGAAAGAAACAAATCAGCAGAACTAAAAGGCAACCGATGGAATGGGAGAAGGTATTTGCAAATGACATATCAGATAAAGGGCAAGTATCCAAAAACTATAAAGAACTTATCAAACTCAACACCCAAATCCAAATAATTCAGTGAAGAAATGGGCAAAAGACATGAATTGACACTTTTCCAAAGAAGGCATCCAGAAGGCCAACACATGAAAAAATGCTCAACATCATTCATCATCAATTATACAAATACAAATTAAAACCACAATGAGATATCACCTCACATCGGTCAGAATGGCTAAAATTAACAACTCAGGCCACAACGGATGTTTGTGAGGATATGGTGAAAGAGGATCTCTTTTGCACTGCTGGTGGGAATGCAAACTGGTACAGCTACTCTGGAAAACAGTATGGAGGGAGATTCCTCAAAAATTTTAAATAGAACTACCCTATGACCTAGCAATTGCACTACTAGGAATTTATCCAAGGGATACAGGTGTGCTGTTTCAAAGGGGCACATGCACTCCAATATTTATAGCATTGCTATTGACAATAGCCACCAAAGTATGGAAAGAGCCTAAATGCCTATTCATGGATGAATGGATAAGACACACACACACACACACACACACACACACACACACACACAATGGAGTATTACTCAGCAATCAAAAAAGAATGAAATCTTGCCGGGCGCCTGGGTGGCTCAGTCAGTTAAGCATCCAACTTCGGCTCAGGTCATGATCTCATGGTTCATGAGTTCGAGCCCTGTGTTGGGAGTCTGTGCTGACAGCTCAGAGCCTGCTTCAGATTCTGTGTCTCCTTCTCTCTCTACTCCTTCCCTGCTCATGGTCTGTCTCAAAAATAAACAAACATTAAAAAAATGTGAAAATAAAAAAAGAATGAAATCTTGCCATTTGCAACTACATGGATGGAACTGAGGGTATTATGCTAAGTGAAATTAGCTAGTCAGAGAAAGACAAATATCATATGACTTCACTCATATAAGGAATTTAAGGTACAAAATAGATGAACATAAGGGAAGGGAAGCAAAAGTAACATAAAAACAAGGAGGGCGACAAAACATAAGAGGCTCTTAAATACAGAGAACAAACTGAGGGTTGCTGCAGGGGTGGTGGTGGGGGATGGGCTAAATGGGTGAGGGGCATTAGGGAGGACACTTGTTGGGATGAGCACTGGGTGTTATACATAGGGGATGAATCACTGGAATCTACTCCTGAAATCATTATAGCACTATATGGTAACTAACTTGGATGTAAATTAAAAATAAATAAGTAAATTAAAAAAAGAAAATTAAAAAATTAAAAATTAAAAGCAACACCTGATTTTTACCTGGGCATATGACACACAGATTGCAATGACAATGAGAAATTAGAACTTCTAATTTAAGTAGAATAAGAAATTACAATTGGGGAAATTAAATGTCCTGGGTTTATTTGCAGATAATCTTGCCATGAGATGTAATTCTAGTCAATAATTGTAAAGAGATGTTATTCCGCATACTCAATCATTTAAGAAATATTTGAAAGGGAGGAAACACTGCCTCTTTTGCCCTATATTCTTCTGCTGAGTGGAAGACACATGTGAGGGTAAGAAAATTTTGACCATGAGGTGATGGCACGTTAAACAGCTAAGGCAGCACATGAACGGATCCAGGGCTGTTCAATTCTTATAAGAGAGGGATGGAAATACCACATACACACACGAGGCCACCAACACCAGCCAAATGGGCGCAGGCTGCATGTGCATTGGACTCAACAGTAAGAGGAGCCAAGGACCAGGCACAGGACAAGTGTCAACAAGGCCCAATCACAGAAGCAAGCTCTAGGTATGAAGTGTCAACCTAATTCCAAGACACGACCTACAGAAAAGCCCATATTCTCCATGTAGGCAGAGCAGAAGGAATCCTAGCTCAATCCCAGTGTAAGGCAGGGCTGGCTGACAAGGGGTTTTATCCAGTAAAACAAGCCTGGGACCTAATCAGAAAGCAGGTCTAAAAGGCACTTGTAACTCATTTGCAGCAGCCCTTTCAGAACAACTTTTGGAAAGTGGCCTCTCTCCGTCCCTGAATCCAAGCTGGTGGTTGGGGACATGCTGGAATTTCACAGGCATGGAGGACCCCGGGGAGCCAGGAGTGGGTGGAAACAAGGCATCCCGCTAATCACAACAGGGGTTGGGAATATTACCCCTGAAGGCAGAATTGGAGTTAGTGGCCTTGCCAGGGAGGGCCCAGGGCCTGCTAGCGAGGTGACCCTCTAATTAGTGACACCTGGGGGCCCTGGCTGCTGGAGAAGCCTATGAGCAAGTCAAAATGGGGATTGACTGCTGCCAGTTTAAAGCCACCCCTCAGAATGATTTTCGGCAAGTGAACTTCCTCCACCCTGGAGTCTCTGAGGGGGCTCGGGAGACAAGAAGGGCTTAGGCTGCTCCAAGCCAGCTGATGAAGAGCCTACTCCCCATGTGTGGTCTGGGCAGGGCAGGGTAGCCAAGCACCTAGAGCAGGGTTAGTGGGGGCAGAGGCTGACACAGGGCACACTCTTGGAAGTACAAATCATCTGCCTAATTCCAAGCCCTAAATTACACAAATGTGCATATTCCCCCTGAAAGCAGAGCTAGAGGAATCTGGATTGCCTTACCTGGTTCTGGCTAGTGCGCTGATCTTGCATTAAGATATACCTGGGAGACTTGAATCTTGGGAGAAGCCGGGACTCCATCGTGCAGCAAGTTTTTCAAACGGAACCTGTCACCTGGTAGCCCCCGAAACCTCAGGATTTTCAGGAGATGGGCTGCCTCCACCGAGGACCCTAGGCCAGTAGTCACGGAGAGTCGAGTTCTACTGGCCTGGAGAGCTTATGTGCCTCAGGCCAGCAAACTTGACGCTTTATGCGCAAGCGCAGTTGGAATCCGAGCGCAGTCTGCAAGGAGCCAGCAACCAGCAGCCCGCAATTGGCCAACTAAGTATCTGCGTATCACAAACTCTACCTACCCAATGGGGCATAGTTTCTCTGAAGCCAGAGCTGGGGCAATTTCCGGGTTGAGGTGATGCTGCCTGACCGAGTTTTCCTCCCGTGTCCGACTCCTGGGAACCTTGGTTGCTGGAGAATCCTAGGATCGTATCAGGCAGCCAGTCTAAACGCGGATTCATTGTCGCCAGTTTAAAGCTACTGCCGCAAAAACATTTCAGGATATGGGCTCTCTCAGCCCTGGAAGCTACGAAGGTGGCTGGGGCCTGCCCGGGAGTTCTACAGGTATAGAGGGCCCTGGCTGCGCAAGGTTGGCTGGTGGGATGCTTACTGCGCACGCACAGGCTTTGCAGGGCAGCACAGCCCTGGGACTTGGAACAGTGCAAGTGTACGCAGGTGTCCGGTCTCAAGAACAGACTCTTGGAGGTACAAGGTATCTGCATAGTCCTACACACTAGGTATCCAATGGGGAATATTTCTGAAAGCAAACTGGAGATTATTCAGCCGCCTCACCAGGGTGGGGCCGGGCAGGCAGGATAGGGTATCCTCGGTTAGGAAAAACCTGGGAGTCCTTTTCCAGAAGAAGCCTGGGTTCCCATCAGGCAGGAAGGCTGCAGGGGACTGTCTGTTGCCAGTTGAAAGCTGCTCCCTCGGAAAAATTTTCTTGCGGTGGACCTTCCCCTGAGACTATGCAAGTGTTTGGGGATCAGCCTGAACCACACAAGCATGAAAGGGACCGGCTGTCCAAAGCCAGCCAATGGATTGCATAGTTCACATGAGTGTGCCTTTGCAGAACAGGGTATTCAGGGGTCTGGAACAGAGTAAGTGTCAGGATAGGCCAGGTCTCAGAAATGGGCTTTGAGGTACTAGACATCTGCCTCATTCCAAATATTAAACTACACAAATGGGCATATTCTCTCTGAAGGCAGACCCACCATGATAGCCTCCAACAAGAGACATCTGGGACTCTTGGTTGGTGGAAGAGCCCAGAACTCCTGTCAGGCAGCAAATCCAAATAGAGACTATCACCAGTTTAAGGGTCCCACCTCAGAAAGATTTTTAGCGACCCAGTTTCTTCCACCCTTGAGGTTATGCGGGTGACTGGGGACAGGGCTGAGTCTTTCAGCTGCCCGAGGCTGACTGACAGAGTGTGTACTGTTCAGACATGGGCCAGCAGGACAAAGTAGCCAGGGACGTGACTCAGGCAAGTGTAGAAAAAGGCTGGGCCACAAGAACAGGTCTTAGGGGTTCAAGGCATCTGCCTAATTGCAACCTCTCATTTACACAGATGAGCATCTTCCCCCCTTGAAGGCACTACTGGAGGATAATAGACTGCTGACTTGCCAGGGAAGACATGGCTGACTTTCCAAGATATTCCAATAAATTACACCATGGAGCTCTGGTGGGGAAAGTCTGGTATGCAGTCAACACCAAGTCTAAATGGAAAATGACTGTAACGCATTTGCAGCCGCCACCTCAGAGTGGCACCTTTTGAGATGTGGGCTCCTTATATCCTGGAAGCAATACAAGTGTTTGGGCCCAGGCTCTAGATTCCCAGTGCTAATAAGCCTCAGCTGCCCAGAGTTTACCAAAGGGGTGTGTACTACACATACGCTTGTAGCTCATTTCAGCGTTGTCAGCAGTGTGGAATATAGCAAGGGTTGGGAGAGGTTGATCACTAGGAGCAGAATCTTGGGTAAGGCATCTGCCTAATCATAAGCCCTAAACCACCCACTGGCTAATATTTCCCCTGAAGGCAAAATGTGAGGTTACTGGCAGGGAGGTGCTGGGCTGATTCATTCTGGTTTCCTCCAACAAGAAATACCTGGAATTATAGGAGGAGCCTGAGACTCAATCAGACAGCAAGTCCAGTGGCACCTGGGTGGCTCAGTCAACTGAGCATCTGACTTTGGCTCAGGTCATGAACTCGTGGTTCTTGAGTTCGAGCCCCATATCAGGCTTGCTGCTGTCAGTCTGTCAGTGCAGAGCCCACTTCAGGTCCTCTTTTCCTCTCTTTCTGCCCCTCCCCTGCTTGTGCTTTCTCCAAAATAAATAAATATTAGGAAAAAAAAGACAGCAAGTCCAAATGAAGACTGACTGTTGCCAGTTTTAAACTGCTGCCTCAGCATAAATTTTAGCAGGTGTGCTCTCTCCATCCTGGAGCCTATGCAGATGGTTAGTCATATGCATGAGCACCACAGGCCTAGGGACCCTGGATTCCCAGGGCCATATGGTGGAATGTGTACTGTGCTTGAGGGAACACAGCTTATAATACAGTATGTTATAAGCTCTAACATACCCAGTGGATAATATTACCTATGAAGGAGAAGAGGAGTTTACTTGACTATCTTGCCAGGGAGATGAGTGGACTGGCCATAGTAACCTTTAAAAAGAGACACCTGTGTGCCTTGATGGGCATATTCCCATGGGAGTAGGTAATGCCAACCTAGGTAACTTCCATTTCTGAAAGTTGATTTGTATCATATAACCTAATCATGGGATGAAAATCCAACAAATTCTCAGGGATGATGCAAATGCTTTCTTTGACTTAACCTAGAGCTTGGTAACTAGTGTTCTATACAGGACCAATAGTTCTTATTATTTGTTGTATGCATGAACTCATGCTACCTCCAGTGGAATTGAGAATTAATTAGGATCAAACTTATAGTCCCTCCCCAAGGGGAAAAACATATTAAGGAGATGGTACTTAGGCCCAACCCAGACCCACTCCTCCCCCCTCTCAATGGGATGGTGCCGAAAGTATCATAGGAAGGTCTAAACCCTGGACACTCCCACTATTCATGTCCAGTCATATGCAGATATTGGGCAAACTCATCAAAGAGCACCCTAAGGTGGTAGAGAAATAGACATAGTACTTCCTTGTTGAAATTGTTAAATACAAAATCTTGACTGTTGATAACTAGGGGTTTTCAAAAGTGGATGCTTTCTCTTTTATAGAACTGCTTAATGAAAGGTTTTAAAAACTGAGGAGTAGGGGCACCAGAGTGGCTCAGTTGGTTAAGCCTCTGATTTCAGCTCAGGTCATGATCTCACAGTTCGTGGTTTGTGAGTTCAAGCCCCTCATCGGCCTCTCTACCGTCAGCAGAGAGCCTGTTTCAGATCCTCTGTCTCCCTCTCTCTCTGCTCCTCCCCATCTTGCATATGTACATGCTCTTTTTCTCAAAAATAAACTAACATTTCTTCAAAAGTCTAAAAAAATAATAAAAACAACAAAAACTGAGGAGTTGCATTTAGAGATATGTTGACTAAAAGAAGTTGAAAAAACTAAAAAGAAAAAATAAGTGGTACTGATTTCAAAGGTCATTGATATGTCTGGCAGTGTTATAATTGTTTTATTACCCGGTACTACTATTTGGTGTTGGGATAAAAATTTTCAGTTCACTAACAAAACAGACTTATGTTTCCTGGCATGGATAGTATAAGATGAAGTGTCTTTTGTTTTAATAACATAATACTGTGGCTCATTTTTGAAGTCTGTATGTCCTGCTACTTTCATTCAACATGAGTTCAAAAATAAAGAAATTGTAACCAAAAATATTAGTACATTATAATTATTAATATTATTAGTATTATTTTGCCTAATTTCCCTTTTTATATTTCATACACATTTGTAAGGTCTATTCATGATGAAAGGATATACAAAGACCTCATTGCAGAGTTTTGTTCTTTATAAAATAATAATCTTCTAAATACAAGTTGTTAGAACCATGGATTTATAGACACCATATTCTAATCAAATAACTTACCTGTTTTTGTCCAATGGTCATAGTGTGAAAACAGTATAGGGGAACAGCATAGTGAATACTTTCAAAAATGTTGGAATCAGGGGCACTGACAGGCTCAGTCGATAAGAATGTGACTCTTGATCTCAGGGTTATAAGTTCAAGTACATATTGGGTGGAGATATTACTTAAAAATAAAATCTTTAGGGGTGTCAGGGTGGCTCAGTTAGTTAGGTGTCCTGGTCTTGATCTCAGCCCAGTTCTTGATCTCAGGGTCATGAGTTCCAGCCCTGCAATGAGCTCCGTGCTGGGTGTGAAGCCTACTTAAAAAGTAAAATAAAATCTTTAATTAAAAAAATGTTGGAATCGTTCTCTATTGGAATCTTATCCTCATATGATGTTGGTGCATCAGTGTGGATTTGGTCAGGAAATGAGAGCTACCACCATGCATTAGAGAATTAGGGAATTCTGTCAATATAGGCTAAAATTAATGATGCAGGAGAGCTGGGGCGGGAAGGTCTCTATGGGAGAGACATGATGGGATAAAGAGTACTAAGCACTTCAGCCTGAAGCTTTTGTGCAGATAGAAAAAGTGGAGTTTGTAAGAAAGTCCAAAAACCTGTGCCCATCTGACTATCAACGTAAGACTGGAGAGCTGCTGAACAGTTGCATCTGACCAGCACTGTGAATGAAGCCAAAATTGCTCTAGGTGTTGACTCCATTTTTGCCTTCCAAACAACCCTTGAAACTTGTATCTAGAATGTATAAAGAACTCTTACAACTCAATGATAAAAAGAGAAATTACCCAAAGAAAACATGGGCAAAAAATCTGAATAGACATTTCTCCAAAGAAGAAGATATACCTGTGGCGAACAAGCACGTGAAAAGCACATGAAAAGATACTCAACATCATTAGCCGTTAGGAAGATTAAATCAAAACCACAGTGTGATACCACTTGACACCTACTAGGATGGTAATTACCAAACAGACAGATAGTAACATGTGTTGGTGAGGAGGTAGAGCAATTATGACCTTTGTATATTACTAGTGAGAATGCAAAGTGGGACAGTCACTTTGGAAAACAGTCTGGCAGCTTCTCAAAAGATTAGACATGCAATTACCATATGACCCAGCGATTCCATTTCTAGCTGTGTACTAAGAGTAATGAAGTCAGGCACATAAGACCTCATGTTGTATAATTCCATTTATGTGAAGTTAAGGTTGAGATATATTTAGTTTGGTTTCAGTTTGGGATGATGAAAAAGTTCCCGAGATGGATAGTTGCAGGACAATGTGAATGTGCTTAATGCCACTGAACTATATACTTAAGAATGGTCAAAATGGTAAGCTTTATGTTACATGTATTTTACAACAATGGAAAATTAAAGAATCTATTTTACAGCTTTGTTGGACCAGCAACATCTAAATGGTTTGTTATACAGTAGAATCTGTTGAATTCATGGTCACATGAATTTAAACTCCTTCTTGTATTGTGTCAGTACCCAAGTTCATCTGCAAGATTGAAGAGAAGCACACCTTGAGAGGAAGATGTTGATGTTATGTTGTCTTCCAGATAGCCTATGTAGAAAAGGGGCTGGCCTAAGAGCTATTGCTTTAACAACAAATTAATAAGATGACTTTTAGGAATGAGCTACTTTTATTTTCTTATCATTTTGATATAAGTGATATGTGCATGTGCAGAGGAAAGAATAAAGAGTCAATATCAGTTGAAAATAATATTGATAATATTGAAGAGTTGGGCATGCTGAAAATAAAAACTATTTGATTCCTAATCAGAGTATACCTCTGGCAGATGATTATGCAGTTTCCGTTTTCTTCATACTCTAGGAAATCTAACAACCAAGACAAAAGAGGTTGGGTTTAGTGATGGCTCTCTAATCTTCTCCCATGGCAGGAATTTTATGTATGAAATGATAAAGTGTAGTCTAGGTGCTGCACCCTGCTTCTATATTTGTGACATGATTATTAGCAACAGTGTTCCGAGAGTAGTGGAGATGAGTGAGAAGATAGACACTCCTGCTAGTGTATATCTATCTTGAGCTAGGAGGCTTAGTGAAACCAACGGAACTGAATGTGAAATATTCATTACAGTGTGAGCTCTTTATGGTGAAGAGGACACAGGCACTTAGGGCTTCAGGTTTTGTATTAGATTTGCTTTATCATCTTTATTGTGATAGGTACACTCAACATGAAATATACCCTCTTAGCAAATCTTTTTTTTTAAATGTAATTTACTGTTAAATTGGCTAATTTAATTGTGTACAGTGTGCTCTTGGTTTCGGGACTAGATTCCCTTGATTCATCCCTTATATACAACATTCAGTGCTCATCCCAACAAGTTCCCTCCTCAATGCCCATCACCCAATTTCCCCTGTCTCCTACCCCGCATGAACCCTCAATTTGATCTCTGTATTTAAGAGTCTCTTATGCTTTGCTTTGTAACTGTATTTTCCCCTTCCCTTCCCCCATGGTCTTCTGTTAAGTTTCTCAAGATCCACATATGAGTGAAAACATATATCTGTCTTTCTCGGAATGACTTATTTCACTTAGCAGAATACCCACCAGTTCCATCCACATTGCTGCAAATGGCATGATTTCATTCTTTCTCACTGCCAAGTAGTATTCCATTGTATATATAAGCCACATCTTTTTTATTCATTCATCAGTTGATGGACATTTAGGCTCTTTCCATAATTTGGCTATTGTGGAAAGCGCTGCTATAAATATTGGGGTACATGTGCCCCTAGGAATCAGCACTCCTGTATCCTTTCCATAAATTCCTAGTACTGCTATTGCTGGATTGCAGGGTAGTTCTATTTTTAATTTTTTGAAGACCTTCCACACTATCTTCCAGAGTGGCTGCACCAGTTTGCATTCCCACCAACAGTGCAGGAGGATCCCCTTTCTCCACATCCTCGCCAGCATCTGATCTTTACTGATTTGTTCATTTTAGCCACTCTGATGGGCGTGAGATGGCATCTCAGTGTGGTTTTGATTTGTATTTCCCTAATGATGAGTGATGTTGAGCATCTATGCATGTGTCTGTTGGCCATCTGGATGTCTTCTTTGGAAAAGTGTCTATTCATGTCTTATGCTCATTTCTTCACTGAATTATTTGTTTTTTGGTGTTGAGTTCGGTGAGTTCTTTATAGAATTTGGATACTAACCCTTTATCCAATATGTCATTTGCAAATATCTTTTCCCATTCCATTGGTTGCCTTTTAGTTTTGTTGATTGTTACCTTTGCAGTGCAGAAGCTTTTTAAATTGAGGAGGTCCCAATAGTTCATTTTTGCTTTTAATTCCCTTGCCTTTGGAGATGTGTTGAGCAAGAAATTGCTGTGGCTGAGTTCAAAGAAGTTTCCTGCTTTCTCCTCTAGGATTTTGATGGTTTCCTCTCTCACATTCAGGCTCTTCATCCATTTTGAGTTTATTTTTGTGTATGGTGTAAGAAAGTGGTCTAGTTTCATTCTGCTGCATGTTGCTGTCTAGTTCTCCCAGCACTATTTGCTAAAGAGACATTTTTCCATTGGATACTCTTTCCTGCTTTGTCAAAGATTAGTTGACCATACATTTGTGGGTCCAATTCTGGGTTCTCTATTCTATTCTCTTGGTCTATGTGTCTGTTTTTGTGCCAACACCATACTGTCTTGATGATTACTGCTTTATAGTAGAGACTAAAGTCTGGGAATATGCCGCCTCCTTTGGTTTTCTTTTTCAACTTTACTTTGGTTATTCGGGGTCTTTTGTAGTTCTATACAAATTTTAGGATTGTTCTAGCTTTGAGAAGAATACCAGTGCAATTTTGATTGGGATTGCATTGAATGTGTAGATTGCTTTGGGTAGTATTGACATTTTAACAATATTTGTTCTTCCAATCCATGAGCATGGAATGTTTTTCCATTTCTTTGTGTCTTCTTCAATTTCTTTCATAGGTTTTCTATAGTTTTCAGCATACAGATCTTTTACATCTTTGGTTAGGTTTATTCCTAAGTATTTTATGGTTCTTGGTGCAATTATAAATGAGATTAATTTCTTGATTTCTCTTTCTGTTGCTTCTGTTGCTATATTATTGGTATATAGATGCAACTGATTTCTGTACATTGATTTTGTACTGCTATTCTGCTACTTTGCTGAATTCATGTTTCAGTTCTACCAGTCTTTTGGTGGAGTCTTTTGAGTTTTCCTGGTAGAGTATCATGTTGTCTGTGAAGAGTGAAAATTTGACTTCTTTGCCAATTTGGTTGCCTTTTATTTCATTTTGTTATCTGATTACTGACGCTAGGACTTCTAACACTATGTTAAACAACAGTGGTGAAAGTGGACATCGCTTTCATGTTCCGATCTTAGGGGGAAAGCTGTCAGTTTTTCCCCATTAAGGATGACATAAGCTGTAGGCTTTTCTATATGGCTTTTATGGTGTTTAGGTATGTTCCTTCTGTCCCGACTTTCTCGAGAGTTTTTATTAAGAAAAGATGCTGTATTTTGTCAAATGCTTTTTCTGCATCTATTGATATTATCACATGGTTCTTATCTTTCTTTTATTAATGTGATGTATCACATTGTTTGATTTGTGAGTATTGAACCAGCCCTGCAACTCAGGAATGAATCCCACTTGATCATGATGAATAATCCTTTTTATATACTGTTGAATTCCATTTGCTAGGAGTATCTTGTTGAGAATTTTTGCATGCATATTCATCAGGGATATTGGCCTGTAATTCTCTTTTTGAAGTGGGGGGGGGGGTTTCCTCTGTCTGGTTGGGGAATCAAGGTATAATGCTGGCTTCATAGAATGACTCCAGAAGTTTTCCTTCTGTTTCCATTTTTTGGAAAACTTGAGAAGGATGGGTAGTAACTGCTTTAAATGTCTGGTAGAATTCCCTTGGGAAGCCATCTGACCCAGGACTCTTATTTGTTGGGAGACTTTTGATAACTAATTCAATTTCTTCACTAGTTATGGGTCTGTTCAAATTTTCTATTTCTTCCCGTTTGAGTTTTGGTAGTGTGCGGGTGTCTAGGAATTTGTCCATTTCTTCCAGGTTTTCCAGTTTGTTGGCATATAATTTTTCATAGTATTATCTGATAATTGCTTATATTTCTGAGCATTTGGTTGTGATAAGTCCATTTCATGATTTTATCTCTTTGAGTCCTCTCTCTTTTCTTTTTGAGAAGTCTGGCTAGGGATTTATCAAGTTTATTTTTTCAAAAAACCAGCTCTTAGTTTCATTGATCTGTTCTGTTTTTTGGATTCTATATTGTTTATTTCTGCTCTATATTATCTCTCTTTTTCAGTTGACCTTGGAGTTTCTTTTCTGTTCTGCTTCTAGTTCCTTAGTGTGCTATTGGATTTTGTATTGGGGATGTTTCTTGTTTCTTGAGTTAGGCCTGGATTGCAATGTATTTTCCTCTTAGGACTGCCTTTGCTGCATCCCAAAGGGTTTGGACTGTTGTGTTTCCATCTTCATTTTTCCTGTATATTTTTTATTTCTTTTTTAATTGCCTGGTTGACTCATTCATTCTTTAGTAGGATGTTCTTTAATCTCCATGCATTTAGAGGTTTTCCAAACGTTTTCCTGTGGTTGATTTCAAGTTTCATAACATTGTGATCTGAAAGTGTGCATGGTATGATCTCAATTCTTTGAGGGGCACCTGGGTGGCTCAGTTGGTTAAACGTCCAACTTTGGTTCAGGTCATGATCTCACAGTTTGTGGGTTCAAGTCCTGCGTCGGTCTCTGTGCTGACAGCTAGCTCAGAGCCTGGAACCTGCTTCAGATTCTGTTTCTCCCTCTCTCTCTGACCATCCCCTGCTCACGCTGTCTCTCTCTCAGAAAGAAATAAAACATTTTTAAAACATTTTTTAAAAAAGAAAAAGAATGTGTAATATGGTGCTTTTGGATGAAAAGCTCTGAATATATCTGTCAAATCCATCTGGTCTAGTGTATCATTCAGGGCCATTGTTTCTTTATTAAATTTCTGCCTAAATGATCTGTCCATGGCCATAAGTGGAATATTAAAGTCCCCTGCAATTACCACTTTCTTATTCCCTCACTTTCAATCTGCAGGTGTCCTCAGATCTAGAATGAGTCTCTTGTAGACAGCATACAGACGGATCTTTTTTTTTTTTTTATCCATTCTGATACCCTATGTCTTTTGATTAGAGCATTAAGTCCATTTACATTCAGAGTTGTTATTGAAAGATATGGATTTAGTGTCATTATGCTATCTGTAGGTTTCATGCTTGTGGTGATGTTTCTGGTCCTTTTGTCATCTTTGCAACAGTCCACTCACAGAGTCCCCCTTAGGATCTCTTGTAGGGCTTGTTTAGTGGTGATGAACTCCTTCAGTTTTTGTTTGTCTGAGAAAACCTTAATCTTTCCTTCTATTCTGAATGACAGTCTTGCTGGATAAAAGAATCTGGGCTGCATATTTTTCCTATTCAGCTCATTGAATATTTCTTGCCACTCCCTTCTGGCCTTCCAAGTTTCAGAGGATAGGTCTGCTACTAGCCTTATGTGTCTACCTTGTAGGTTAAGTCCCATTTGTCCCCCAGCTGCTTTCAGAATTCTCTCTTTATCTTTGTATTTGCCAATTTCACTATGAAATGTCATGCAGAAGATTGACTCCTGTTATGTCTGAAGGGAGTTCTCTATGCCTCCTGGATTTCAATGTCTGTTTCCTTCCCCAGATTAGGAGAAGTTCTCAGCTATGTATCTCTTCTTCTTCTAGAGCTCCTATGATACAGATATTGGTCTGTATCACTTAGTTCTTTGAATTGAATCACTTAGTTCTTTAATTCTCCCCTTGTGGTCTAGAATTTTTTTTTAATGTTTTATTTATTTCTAGGAGAGAGAGAGAGAGAGAGAGACCGCGTGAGCAGGGGAGGGTCACAGAGAGAAGGAGTCACAGACTCTGAAACAGGCTCCAGGCTCTGAGCTGGCTGTCAGCACAGAGCCCGACACGGGGCTCGAACCCACGAACCGCGAGATCATGACCTAAGCTTAACCTAAGCTTAAAGTCGGACGCTTAACCGACTAAGCCACCCAGGCGCCCCTGGTCTAGAACTTTTTTTATCTCTCTTTCTCTCAGCTTCATCTTTTTCCATAATTTTATCTTCTGTTTCACTTATTCTCTGCCCTGCCTCTTCAATCCTCACTGTCACTGCATCTAGCATTATTTTGCACCTCATTTACAGAATTTTTAAATTCATCATGACTATTTTTTAGTTCCTTGATCTCTGCAGCAATAGATTCTTTGCTGTCTTCTATGCTTTTATCAAGCCCAGTGATTAATCTTATGACAATTATTTTAAATTCTTGATCAGATATATTGTTTATATCTGATTTGAGCATTTTTTTTTAGCTGTCATTTATTCCTGGAATTTCTTTTGAGGAAAATTCTTCTGTTTCATCATTTTGGCTAGTTTTCTGTCCCTTATGTGTTTTAAAAGCTTGTCATGTGTTCTGCACCTGTGAGCACTACTATACATAAAGAGGGGTCCAGGGCCTGGCCCTTCAGGAGGTGTTTTTTTGGAATGTGTTACTTGCTCTCTGTTGTTGTGACTCTGGTTGCTTTATGTCCCTAGTCATAGTGATGTTTTGGGCCCTCCACCAGGTGTGCTTTGATTTGTTGATTGAAGTAACCCTTTGTATTTCCAGTCATAATCACAGAGCCAGGTCCAGGTGTTCCAAAAAGGATGGACAAGTGAATGATTAGCCCTTTGGTGGCCTTGGGCAGTTTTCCCAGAATGCCTTCTGCTGGCTGTGAAGAGGGCAGGATGTCCCTCAAATTTGTCCTGGTCACCAGATACTGTAGAGAAGTAACAACAATTTTCCCTCAACCCTTAATGGTGAGGGTTTGGCTGACATGCCTTTTCTATAGGGTACCTCATAGATGCATGAGCTTGTCTAAGACAGAAGTTCTCCACCATGGCCACTGTAACTCAAGATTATCTTTGGTGAGGTTAACCTGCTCATTCATCATCCCAACAAAAGAATCACCAGAGACCTCACATCAGACCTGCTCCAGCACTGGAACCAGTGTGTTTTTAAAGTGGACATGAAACAACCCTTACCCTCTTAACAAATCTTTAAGTGCACAGTACATTACTGTCAACCATAGGCATGTGGTTATACATCAGATCTCTAGAACTGATTCATTTTGTTAAACTGAGACTTTATGTGTGTTAAGCAGCAACTCCTTGTTACCCCCTTTTATTAGATTCTGCTTTTTCCTCTGGGGTGGCTCTAAAAGGCAGCCCCTCCAACATCTATCAACTTGTATTATGTGAACTCTCTGATACTCAAGAAATGGTAACAAGGAAACATTAAGCCAGGGATAACATTTTCCCCCTTATAAATTGGGCCTGAAGAGGCTTTAGAGTGATTACTGCCTAACAGCAAGATCTGAAACCTAAGTCAAAAAATGTAAATTTCTCAACTTACAGTGGACCAGCCTTGACAATGTTGCAAATATGTAAGGGGAGGGGGTACTTCTTGAGGTGTGGCACAACAACAGTGAATTTGCATATGTCTTCACACTAAAGCAGATGTGCTGGGCCATGGAGGGGTCACACATCTGACTGTTGTAAAGGTATTTTCCAGATTGGGTCTCTGGGACAAGGATGAAATGTTTTTCCACGTCAGAGCCATTTACAAGTCACTGAATTGTTCTCTGGGGGAGCCAGGGCAGTGTGTCTAATAGGTGCCCCTGAAGGAAGAATAACCAGGTACAGGGAGTGCTTGTGGTTGTCATCAGTAATACGGCACCAGACTAAGTCTCACCTCATTTAAGGGTGAGTGAGTGGAGGGAACGCACTGGACTGAACTAGTGTGGAAAAAGGGAACAGGGGATCTCCCAGGGCCTCTCAGAAAGTGACATGAGAGAGCCTTTACATAAATATGTAATACATAATTACATAAATATGTGATAATAGCTTTCCAGGGTCCTGGAATTCTTCACAGCTCTTTCTTCTCCTAAATATCTATTCCTACTAATTAAAATCCTGTGTAATTTTAGTGTCCATGTGTTCCAAAAACATCATCACTGAATTGAATATGTACTCTTCCCTCTAGTGATGTAATCTTTGCTCTAGTTTGCTAGCAAGGTGACATGTTTATTACAATCAACAGCCAGGAAAGATCCATTGCCTTACATTTTGCATATTCTATTATTGTGTTTTTCTTTTTTGTGCATGTGATGAAAATACCATTTATCCTTTTAGCAAATTTCAACGATATAATACAGTATTGTTAGCTATAGTCACATTGTGGTACATTAGATCTCCAGAATTTATCTTGCATGGCTGAAATGTTGTAGTCCTTGACCAATATCTCCCCATTTCCCCTCCCCCAGGTACTGGCAATCACCATTCTACTCTCTGCTTCTATGATATTATTATTTTTGATTTTACACATATAAGTGAGATCTTGCAATATTTGTATTCCTGCATCTGGCTTATTTCATTTAACACCATGTCCTCTAAGTTCAATCCATGTTGTTACAAACGGCAGGATTTCCTTCTTTTTTAAATGAATTATATTCCATTTCATTTATATGCCATATTTTCTTTATCCATTTATTGATTAATGGACAGTTAAATTGTTTCTATATCTTGGCTGTTGTGAATAATGCTGCAGTGAACATAGGGGTGCAGATATCTCTTTGAGATCCTGATTTTATTTCCTTTGGATATATACCCAGAAACCGGATTGCTGGGTAATATAATAGTTCTGTTTTTAATATTCTGAGAAACTGCCAATTCACAATAGCAATGAAAATAATAAAATACTGAGTAATAAACTTTACCAAAGAAGTGAAATATTTGTACACTAAAACTTATAAAACACTACTGAAGGAAAATAAAGAAAACACAGCTAAATGAAAAGATATCCTGTGTTCATGGACTGGAAGAATTAAAGTTGTTAAAAGGTCCATACTACCCAAAGTGATCTACATATGCAAAGCAATACCATTCAAATCCCAGCAACCTTCTGTGCAGAAATAGAAAAATCATCCTAAAATTTGTGTAGAGTCACAAATGACCCTAAATAGCCAAAGCAATCTTGAGCAAGAAGAACTAAGCCAGAAGCATCGCATCTACTGGTTTCAAAATATATTATAAATCTAACAGTAATAAAAACAGTATATGTTGGCATAAAAGCAGACATATAGACTAATGTAACAGAATGCAGAGGCCAGAAAGAAACACACACATCTAAGGTCAACTATCTTTTACAAGATGCCAAGAACACACAATGGGAAAAAGAAAGTCTCCTTTAAAATGATGTTTTGGAGGGACCTGCATGGCTCAATCAATTGAGCATCTGATTTTGGCTTAGGTCATAATCTCATGGTTCAAGCCCCACATTGAGCTCACTGATGTCAGCCTGTCAGCACAGAGTCCACTTCAGATCCTCTGTACCTATCTCTCTGCCCCTCCCCCACTTGTGCTCTCCAAAAAAATCTAATTTTTAAAAATAAAAAAATAAAGTGATGCTGTGAAAACTGGGTATTCACATGCAGAAGAATGAAATTGGACCCTGACCTTACATCAGATGCAAAATAAACTCAAAATGGATTAAAGACTTAAATGCTGTGGTTTTTGCTGCTCAACAACATCCAACATGCTTTTAGTTTTCAGTTGATTTTTATAGTAATATAGTGCCTACCATCTCTGATTCTAGAATTCTTTAAGCCTGTGCATCTTGTCTTTAAAGGGGCCATATTCCGGGGTGCCTGGGTGGCTTAGTCAGTTGAGCGTCCGACTTTCGCTTAGGTCATGATCTCGCGGTTCGTGGGTTCGAGCCCCGCGTCGGGCTCTGTGCTGACTGCCAGCTCAGAGACTGGAGCCTGTTTCAGTCTGTGACTCCCTCTCTCTCTGACCCTCCCCTGCTCACGCTGTCTGTCTCTCTCTCTCCTAGAAATAAATAAAACATTAAAAAAAAATAAAGGGGCCATATTCCTTTGAACACACATTTTTCACAGCAACAGAATTGCATTAAACAAATTTCTAAACAGAAACTGCTTTAAGCTTGTGTTCCTTCGGAAGGGCTAGGACATCCGCAGATTTATCACCAAGCTTGGTGTAGCAGGATGTTAAAATGAGACTCTTCCTGTCTGAGAATTTCCATCAAATAAACAGTTTCTAAAACAACACCATTATTTTTGGAGTTAAAGTAGTATAACATGAAAAAAAACCCTTCATTTTAGCTAACCTGTTTCATTAACTTCCATAAGTTTAGGAAGCCAACCATTCTTTCATTACTAACATTATACTCTCATTATTACATAGACTATAATTTTAAATTTAAACTTTCAGACATTACAGTAATTACAAACCTGGGAAGCTGGAAGAAAGACTCCAAATTTTCTTCCATTGCTAAATAATAATCATTACTACCTTATTATTATTTTGAAGTAATATATACTTAAATATATATGATATAAATATCAAATTTAAAAGATATAAAATACTAAATACAAATAATAAATATAATTTTTAGATCTTTTAGGCAAAAATAACTAGCTTGAAATTCTTCATCTCTAGGTTTGCATTTTTATAGTCTCATGAGCAAAACAAAAGAGTTGGAGAGAAGCTTTTAATCGAGTTGGTTGAAGGATAGTATTCGTGGGATTTGGGTGATGTGCCCACCCCTCCTCCAAAATAAATCTCCATTTCTCAAGATACACATGGCCACTGTACTTAGCCCAGCTAGGGTTCAAGTTTTGAAGCCACTATGTTCAATTTCACGGCTTAAAAACATCTGTTGTGATATTGTTGCATATACTTTTGAGTTATAACAGACCATTAAAATCTAAATTTTGTATTTTTCTATTTTACCAGGTATCCCCGCCCCCCACCCCTACAAAAAACCTGAATCCATCCTAGTATAAGCAGAAAAGAAAACTGGAAGACAATGGAACAAAATATTAATGAATATCTCTGGACTATAAAATTAGAGATCTTATATATACACACATATATGTATTTTTTTGTTACATATGGGGGAAAAGCACTATTAAAATAAGAGCACTTTTGAAAAGGGAGGAAGATACAGTAAATTACTAAATAAAATTTTTAAAAACTCCCTCCTCTCTAACAAAAATACTCTTAAGATAGAGGCTATAGAAATCTTCTCAACCTGCCACTATTTTGTTCACATTCACACCTGGTTCTCTAGATTTATTGTGCGAGATGAGGATGCCTAAGGTACTCATGGAAATTCCATCAATACTTCTTTGGAGATGGGCAGAGACAAGAAAGCAGGAGTAAATACTAATGTACAAAATAGGCTTTAATAGACTGCAAGAGACGAAGAAGGACATTATATAATAATGAAAGTATCAATTCACCAAGAAGATACAACAATTATAAATACATATATAAATATGTGCCCAACATCAAAACTCCTAAATATATGAAGCAAAAACATTGACAGAACTGAAGGAAAAAAATTTACATAATAATAGGAGAATCAATATCCCACTTTCAAGAATGAATACAATAACCAGATAGAAAATCAATAAAGAAAGAAGGACATGAGCAACATTAAGGCCAATTGGACCTAACATTTATAAAACACTATACCCAACCACAGCAGAATGCACAACAGCAGAATGCATTTTTCTCAAGTGCAAATGGAACCTTGTCAGGGTAGACCTTATGTTAGGACACAAAATAAATCTTAATACATTTAAAATTATTGAAATCATACCACCAATCCTGATCACAGTGGAATGGAGCTAGAAATAAGCAGTGGGGGAAAATTGGAAAATTCACAAACGTGGAAACTGTACAATACACACCTAAACAACAAATAGTATAAGATGAAATCAAAAGACAAAGTAGAGACAAATGAAAACTAAAACATAACATACCCCCAAAATAATAATAATAATAATAAATTAAAAATAATAAAACATACCAATGCTCATAGATACAGCAAAATAAGTGTAATGAAAGAAAGTTATGGCTCTAAATGCTTACATTAAGAAAGAAGGGGGACACCTGGGTGGCTCAGTCAGTTAAGCGTCTGACTTTGGCTCAGGTCATGACCTTGCGGTTTGTGGGTTCGAGCCCCGCATGAGGTTCTGTGCGGACAGCTCAGAGCTGGAGCCTGTTTCAGATTCTCTGTCTCCCTCTCTATCTCTGGCCCTCCCCTGCTCATGCTCTGTCTCTCTCTGTCCCAAAAATAAACAAACTATTAAAAAAAAATTTTTTTAGAGAAGGAAGGAAGGAAGATCTGAAATTAACCCCCTACCTTTACACTTTGGGAAACTAGAAAAAAAAGAACAAACTAAATCCAAAGCTAGCAGAAGGAAGTAATAAAGATGGGAGCAGAGACAAATGAGATAGAGAAGAAAAACAACAGAGAAAATCAACAAAATCAAGAGTTTTTCAAAAATATCAATAAATTTGACCAATGGTTAGGTAAAGTAACCAGCCGAGAAAAAAGAAGACTCAATTAAAATCAGAAATGAAAGAGAAGACAGTACAACCAATTTTATAGAAATAAAAAGGATTAGGGGCGCGTGGGTGGCTTAGTCGGTTAAGCGTCTGACTTTCACTTAGGTCATGATCTCGCGGTTCGTGGGTTCGAGCCCCGCGTCGGGCTCTGTGCTGACTGCCAGCTCAGAGCCTGGAGCCTGTTTCAGTCTGTGACTCCCTCTCTCTCTGACCCTCCCCTGCTCACACTGTCTCTCTCTCTCTCTCTCTCCTAGAAATAAATAAAAAACATTAAAAAAAATTTAAAAAGAAATAAAAAGGATTATAAAGAATGAAAAATTGCATGCCAGCAAATTAAATAGCCTACATGAAATGGATAAGTGCCTAGAAACACAGAAGGCCCACCAAGACTGAATCATGAAGAAATGGAAAATCTGAACAGAACTCTTACTAGCAAGGATATTGAATCATTAATCAAAAACCTCCCAACAACAAAAAGCCCAGGACCAGATGGCTTCACTAGTGAATGCTACCAAATGCCATTAAATTCTTTAAAGAAGAAATAAAACCAATCCTCTTCAAACTCTTCTAAAAAATTAGACAAGAGGGAACATCTCCAAACTCATTCTGTAAGTCTAACATTACTCTGATATTAAAACCAAACATCAAACATACAGAGAAATTGAATCACTCTGTTATACACCTGAAAGTAACAGAACATTGTCATCAACTATACTCAAAAAGGCCAATATCCCTGATGAAGTCAAAGGTCTTCAACAAAATACTATCAAGCAAAATTCGAAAGCACATTAAAAGGAATATATGCCATGTGGGTTCACCTTTGAAAATGAAGCAATGTAATATACCACATAAAGAGAGGAAGAAAACCACCTAAAAATATCAACTGATGTAAAAAAAAGCATTTGCCAAAATTTGGCAGCCTTTCATAATAAAAACACACAGCAAACTAGGAATAGAAGAAAACATACTAAAGGCCACATATAAGAAACCCACAACTAATATCATACTCAAAGGTGAAAAACTGATTTTCCTCTAAGATCAGGAAAAAGAGAAGGATCTTCACTTTTGCCACTTCTGTTCAGCATGGTACTGGAAGTCCTAGCCAAACAATTAGGCAAACAAAACAAATAATAGCTGCTGAAATTGGAAAGGAGAAGATAAAATTATCCCTGTTTGAAGACAATATAATTTTATATGTAGAAAACCGTAAATATTCCACAAAAAAGTTGTTAGAATTAATTCAGCAGGATACAAAATTAATACTACTTAATTGCAGGATACAAAATTAACACTCAAAAACAGTTGCATTTTTATAAGTTTACAACAAACAAATTGTAAAGGAAGTTAGGAAAACAATTCCATTTACAATAGCACCCAAAAACAATAAATTCTTAGGAAGAAACTTAAATAAGAAAGCTGAAGATTTATACACTCAAAAACTACAAAACACTCCTGAAAGAAATTAAAGAAGACAACAATAAATGGAAAGACATCTTGTGTACATGGATTGATTACAAGATTTAGGATTGCTAAACTGTCAAGATGATCCAAAGAGATCTATAGATTCAGTGCAATTCCCATCACAATCTCAATGTCACTTTTTGCAGAAATAGAAACACAAACAACGAAATATAATAAATAACATCCTAAAATTTGCACGGAATTTCAAGGAACGCAGAGTATCCAAAACAATCTTGAAAACAAACAGTGAAGTTAGAAGTCTCACAGTTTCTAATTTCAAAATTTATTTTAAAACCACAGTAATCAAAACAGTGTGATACTGGTATAATGACATATAGACCAATGGAATAGAATAGAGAGCCCAGGAAGAAACCCCAACTTATATGGTCAAATGATTTTCAATAATGGTGCCAATACCATTTAATGGGAAAAGAAGAGTCTTTTCAATAAATGGTATGAAAGCAAACTGCATTTCCACATGCAAAAGAATGGAACTAGACACTGTATACCGTATACAAAAAAATAATTTAAAATGAATCAAAGACCTAAACATAAGACCTAAAAGTATAACACTCTTTTTTTTTTCAATGTTTTATTTATTTCTGAGAGAGAGAGAGACAGCGTGAGCAGGGGAGGGTCAGAGAGAGAGGGAGACACAGAATCTGAAGCAGGCTCCAAGCTCTGAGCTAGAGGCTCTGAGCTAGCTGTCAGCACAGAGCCCAACACGGGGCTCGAACCCACGAACGGGGAGATCATGACCTGAGCCAAAGTCGGATGCTTAACGAACTGAGCCACCTAGGCGCCCCAACACTCTTAAAAGAAAACACAAGAAAAATGCTTCATGACATTGTATTTGGCAAAGATTTCTTGAATTTTGGATTTAAGAAAATTAGAACTCTCATGCACTGTTGGTGAGAATGGTGCGGCTACTATGGAAAACAGTATCATAGTGCTGTAAAAAAGAATTACTATATGACCCAGCAATACCATTTCTGGGTATCTATACAAAAGTCTTGAAAAAAGGATTTTTTTAATGTTTATTTATTTATTTTGGGAAAGGGAGGGAAGGTTGGGCAGACAGAAAGGGAGAGAAGGAATCCCAAGCAGGCTTTGTAAAGTAGGATCTTAAAGAGACTTGCACACCCATGTTCACGACATTATTCAAAATAGCCAGGAGATGTAAGCAACCAAAATGTCCATCAATGGATGAAAAGACAAACATAATGTGGTATATACATGTAATGGAATATTATTCAGCCTAAGAAAGGAAGGTAGGGGCGCCTGGGTGGCTTAGTCAGTTAAGTGTCCGACTTCGGCTCGGGTCATGATCTCACGGTTTGTGAGTTCAAGCCCCACGTCAGGCTCTGTACTGACAGCTAGCTCAGCGCCTGGAGCCTGTTTCAGATTCTGTGTCTCCCTCTCTTTCTGACCCTCCCCTGCTCACGCTCTCTCTCTCTCTCTCTCTCTCTCTCTCAGAAATAAATAAAAAACATTAAAAAAATTTTTTTAAAAAGGAAGGTAATTCACATGCTACAATATGTGGAGATTATGCTAAGGGAAATAAGCCAATCACAAGATTTATATGGGGTATCTAGAACAGTCAAATTCAGAGAATGTGGAATGGTGGTTACAAGGGACTGAGGGAGAGGGAAATTGGGAATAATTGTTTAATGGGTATAGAATTTCAGTTTTGCATGATGAAAAGAGTTCTGGAGATTGCACAACAGTGTGACTATCATTAACACTATTGAACTGTACACTTAAAAATAGTTAAGATGGTTATGTTATACATATTTTTACCACAATTAAAGATAAATGTGATTCGCTGCATTCCATCACAAATCAAAGGAAATGGGTCTATTCAAACGGCAATAGAATTTTGTTTTCTGATACTGCCTTCCATGTAAGAGCTTTCTTGAGTCAATGATTTTAAGAAATCATTTTTGATGGCATTATAAACAATGAATCTCTAACATCTCTTAGTACTTAGTTTTTACCATGTTATTTTCAAAGAGCCAATTTCATACAAACATATTAGCAAAAATGTAATTAATACTCTCAAAGTCTTTTCAATTCACTCAGAATGTTTTTGGCAGAGGAAAGCAGTCAATGAACCAAAGCACACAGATTCCGCTCCTATCTATATTCATCCAGAAGGCAACACATTTTAATAAAAGAGTAATCTGTAACACAGTCCAGTTCTGAGCTCCATACCATGGAATGCCTTAAATTCACGTATTTTGTTATTTTTCCAGAATTTTTGCTCATACTAAAGTTCAAATATGGTAGGGAGTACCCTAATAGAAGAAACACTGAAAACGAGAAAAAACTGTTTGTAGCATTTGTTAGCTTTAAAAAGATCTTTTTGTTCTTATTTCTTTGCTCGTTTTAAATAAATACCTGGCTGCTGAAATTTTCCTGGTATTTGAATGACCCCCCCCCCGAAATATATAAGCTCCAGTTTCCCAAAAACTGCAGCCACCCTAGAGAAAAAAAAATTGGAAAAATATGACTTAAAATAACAGTGATTATTGCTGAAGTAGAAAATAATTATCTCTAAACTGTATGTATGTATCCCCCAATTTTATATGTAGACAGACACATTTTATTGTTATGTTTAAAGTACTTGCGTTAATACCAAGAAGACTTTTTTTAAAAAAGCAGTGGGATAAGAAATAACCCAGTAAAAACTTGAAACAGACAAACGAAAACTTCTTCCCTGACAAGGTACCACTGGGAAAACCGGTTATTGAAATATTCACAACCTGTTATTTATTTCTTTGCTCACATTCGCTCCTACGTCTTTGTATTTCCTGGGGGACCGGGGAGCCCAAGGCAACTGTGCAGGAGGGACCGGCGAGGAAGCACCAAAGATTTTCTCCGTTGCCTCTTTCACACCCTCGAGCGTCCTTAGCTAAGAGTGAACATCCACAGTCGTTGAAACACGGCTAAGCCTGTCGTTTCGATTTCAGTTCTCCTTCATCCCGAACCTGCAAAGAATGGCTGTAATATCCGGTTTGCTTTTAACTTCTAACGAGAACGGTCGGTGCATCTCCGTAGAATCCGGACGCAGCCTGCGCGAAAGCATAGGCGAGGGCAGCTGAGAACTTGCCCCTGACCGCAGCGCCCGCCCTAGGTAAGTTCGCTCCTAAACTTGGTCTTCCACGCACAAACCCATTAACTAACAACAACTACAAATTCCCAAGCGCAGATTCCACGCCGGCAGACGGCAAAGACAGCACAAGAACGGCGAGGGTGCTCCGATGGTGTGTGGCCCTTGGGATGGTTTGCCTGCAGAGCGACAGCGCGTGCACCCTGTCTCCGGGATGCGCTGTCCCCCCTCTCGCAGCCACCCGGGTTTGCACCGAAAGCGCTGCACGGAGGACTGCATCCGACTGCATCTTTAGAAACCTGGATGAAGTCCTTTCTTAGACTGAGGGACCAAACCCCGACTCAGTCGCAGAGGTGCTGCGTGGAGTCAGTCGCTCCCTCCTTTTCCCACCGCCCTTCTTCACACAGGTCCTTGCCTGCACCCCTGCTGGGCACTGGGAAACCAGAGAGAAAGGATGATCCTTACCTTAGAGACCATGTAAATCTAAACTTTGGACTGTTGGTTGTTCTTTTATTGATTACATTCAATATTCTGAAGATGCTATAAAGCTATATTACATGAAATCATTCAACATTCTTCCTGATCGATTGTTAATCAACTGTTAAAAATAACTGTATGACCTAACTAGATGATTTGTTCACCATGCATTGTTTCTAAATGCACCATCCACACGCATAATAACCTGCGGTATTTATTGAAAATACAGGTTTGAAGCATTCTTAACCATCACTCCAGATAACTCTTACAGAGAGTAACTTGGGAAAAGAATGATCATTTATCAGTATATAATAGGGCTACCTCATTCTACTTTTTATATTGCGGAGAAAAGCTTCTTGCCTTGCTTCCACAGTCCTGCTTTGCATTAAACATTTTTTTTAAAAAAACATCACTTTGTAAGATCATCTCTTTCCCAAAGCTTTTCAAAATATTAACTATGAGAACTCCACATTTCCTCCTGACACGGCATTACAAAGGCTCATGTGTTTTACTTCTAATCTCTTCTCGAACCACCCATAGAAAAGAAGAGAACTGGTATAGAAGAAGTCTCTTAAGAATCAAATTGAATTTTTGAGCAAAGAAGTATTTTAGTTACCCCCTTACTCCTTGGTAATTTCCATTTACAGAACCTATTGACACAGAATTTGTTGCTCTACTATTCTGTGGCTTCACGGGCTCATTATAGAAACAATACATTAATTGTGGAAAATTTAATATATCGAGAGGTTTTTGTCATTGATCCAGCCAGTAATGAATTAAGCAGGAATTACTGTTTTACCCATAGCACTGATTAGAAAGCTGATATTTATAGAGGTGAGTTCCTTTTTCAGGGTCGCCCAGGCAACAGATGACCAGAACCCTCGGTGTTAATCCATAGCAGTCTCCCTCCAGAATCCGTAGTATGGCATCCCAGGATGTCTTTGGGTTGCCCCTGCCTAACACCCTTGCAGTGCCCTCCTTGTCTGTGGTTCTTGTCAGGACTGATTCCACCGCCTCTTACTTCTCATGGGACCGTTTGCTCCCTCCATTTCATATTCTCATGGTAACCCTTCCCTCCTCCATATCAGCTTTTACTTGCAGGAAAGAGTTGTCACCATTTCTACCCAAACCAAGTCTTTGCCTTCTTTTGGAATTTCACCCTTCCTGCCTCCTTAGATACTTATTTTTTAAGGAACACTCACATAGCATTTATTATGTATCAAATATAATTGTAAGTGTTTCATATGCATGCATTCTGGGATACTTTTTGTTCTGGCCCTACAATTTAGTTACTGTGAGAATTCCCATTTCACAGGGGCGCCTGGGTGGCTCAGTCGGTTAAGCGTCCGACTTCGGCTCAGGTCATGATCTCGCAGTTCGTGGGTTCTGTGCTGACAGCCAGCTCAGAGCCTGAAGCCTGTTTCAGATTCTGTGTCTCCCTCTCTCTCTGACTCTCCCCTGCTTACGCTCTCTCTTTCTCTCTCTCTCTAAGAAATAAATAAAACACTAAAAATTTTTTTTTTAAAAAAATTCCCATTTCACAGACGAAAAAACAGAGACAGAGAGATATCTTTCCAGTAATCACACAGCCTGGAAAGTATGAATCTTGTGTTTGAACCCAGGCAGTTGAGCTCCAAACAAACAGTATGATGCTGTCTCTCTTTGACTTATCAGTCATCCATTTCTTTCTAGGATCTTCAAAAATCTCTCTTTCTCTGTGTCTCCATCTGTTTGTCACCATCTTTATCTCCTTGCTCTTGCTCTGATTTTAGCTCTACTCTATATCTCCCCCTCTATCAACACCTTTGACAAATCTCTTTTATATGCCTGAAAATTCATGGATATCTGCCATGTAATTTGTCATTTTTGTTGATCCCACAAAATATGGAGAGCAAATATAATATTGAATAGTTATGTAAGGACGCATTCTTTATCCAGAAATTATGCTTAGCTGCAGCCTGCTATTTCAACTAACATCTCAAGTCAGGTAAGAAAATTGTAATTGCGTGTTCCCACCTGTCCCAAACTATACAGGATCACATTACCCAGACTCACCTATAATGACACAGGAGTGGCGAGCTCACGTCTCTCTCCTAAAGGAGGTGCTCAATTGTGCCCAATGAGCACTGACTTCCTTGAGGGCACGCCCTTGTAGGGGCACCTTTGTGCATGAGACCTCCTACCACCTTGGGTTCTGTACTGCCTAAATAACTATGCAGATAACCCCACCTTAAGCAGAAGACTGGTACCAGTGTGGGGACATGTGAGTGTTATTTAGCATGATCTTAGAATAAAGGCACAATAAATGTTCTTTGGCTGGTCTCTATCTTTTGGTACGATGAAACGCTCCATTCATTTAGTTGAAAACAGTCAAAGCAGAGTCTAGCTCAGATGTGGAACTCTGTCAGATCTGGGACGATCCTCAAAAATCCTCACAACTGGCTCTCTTTGCTGCAAACTTATAAATGAGAAATGTTTTTCAGTACATGAATGAATCCTGGCCCCATATATTTCCTTTTTAATGTTTGTTGTTTGTTTGTTTGTTTGTTTAAGAGAATGAGCAGGAGAGGGACAGAGAGACAGGGAGGGAGAGAATCCCAAACGGGCTTCCTGTGCCAGCCCAGAGCCCGATGTAGGGTTCAGTCTCACAGACTGTTAAGAGTCAGACACTTAACCAACAGAGCCACCCAGGAACCCCTGGACCCATATATTTCCTGAAGCACTGTGTATAAAGGTTTTGCATGTTGAGACAAGCTGCATTATTTCTTCTCTCTTCTTCTACGCTCACTCCCCCAACCAGTCCACCTCCTATTCTCTTCCTTTCACTAAATCTATCCTCCTCATGGGCACTGATCACCTTTAATTTCTCTTTCTCAGAATATTCTGTATATCACTCAACCCCTGATAACCCTACCCATTGCTGTGTATTTCATCTCCTGCTTACTTTTCTCCAGACCACTTACCATCATCTAACACATGATCTTTTCTCATTTGTCTTGTTAATTACTTGGCCGCCCCCACTAGACTAGAGCTCTATGAGGCAAGAATCTTATCCATTTTGTTCATTTCTGGATACTGAGCCCCTAGAACAGTGCAGCATATGGTAGATACTCAATAAATATTTGCATAATCGATGAGCCACTGTATTGCCCTGGAATCCTGGAAGTTCTACGACTACGCTTCTCATTTCCTTCATATCTTCTTCTGCCTTCCCCCCACAGTGTTAGTTTTCTCAGGACTCCATCATCAGTCCTTTGCTTTCTTCATTCTGTTCATTTTATGCATCTCCTGGATATGATTATTTTAGGGTTTGCTTTAAGAACAATTAAGATAACAGAAATAAGGTTTTCTGTACCAGGCCTTGACACACTAACGAGGGTACATCCTTTTCCCTTAGGAATGATGTTATATATTCCATAAGTAGAAAGCTGACATGTGTGTAACGTGTATGACCATTAGAAGTGCCTTCGGGATCTTGTGTTCTATTGAACAGTTCTTCTGGATTACAGGTTACCATGGCATCTGGACTCACCATGACAGCCCCCATTTGCCTGATAAAAAACGAGGAAGAGGAGCTGGTAGTGAATCCAGAAGCACTAGAGATTCTTGACAACATATCTCAGCCTGTGGTGGTGGTGGGCATTGCAGGGCTGTACCGGACAGGAAAGTCCTTCCTGATGAACCGCCTGGCAGGACAGAACCACGGTGAGTGTTGTCCTGGCCCCGGGGCAAGACATTTGGTTGGCACCATGAGTGCCACAGGCTGGTCATGCCTCCCCTAGTCATCTTAAGGGAGAGCTTAACCCCTCCCACTGAAGAAACCTTCTAATTCTCACCACCAAATTCACACCCTAACTCTATCTACCCCCAAAACCTTATTCTTCTTACCTAGTCAAAAAGAAGAGTCTCCAAGTCTGCTCGTTCTCTGGAACGCATCCACTCTCATCAGCTCAGCTCCTGTAGTGATTCCTTTTCTTTCTTCTATGTCACTTTTCCCAAGTTACAGTGTCATTCCCAGCAGCATAAAAATTTAGTTTATTGTATATTCTCTTTAAAAAAGATATAAAAAAAAGAGGAAGGAAGGAATGAAGGAGGGAGGAAGGAAGGAAGAACCTATTACTCCCAAATCTCAAGGGATTTGATTAAATTTTTTCTTCCACTTCATAACAAAAGTTTGATAAATTATGCTCCCTCTTCTGTATTTGGTATTTTCTAATGTGTAAACTATGACACACTCAGAAAACTTTATAAAACATACATGCACTATAAAGTTATCAAGTGTAAGATGGTCACCTGATCAGGTAAAGAAGTTTAACATTACCAACATTCAAAGCCCAAATCACACCCTCTTACACACTTACCTGTGCTCACCAGTATTTTTAATTTTGATGGCACTTCTTTGCTTATTAAAGATGGTTTTAGGGACATCTGGGTGACTGTCAGTTGACTGCCGACTCCTGATTTTGACTCAGGTCATGATACCAGGGTCATGAGACCCTGTGTCAGGGTCTCCGCTGAACCCTCTCTCTCTCTCTGTCTGCCCCTCTACCCAGCTCGTTCTCTCTCTCTCTCTCTCCAAAAAAAAAAAAAAAAAAAGATGGTTTTATAATCTATGCATTTCAAAAAAGTTTAATTTGGTCTGCTTTTAAAGTTTATGTAAATGAAATTGTACTGTATGTATTCTTTTGTGTGTTGTTTTTCTTGCATGCATATGTAATTTGTGTTAACTGCTTTACAGTGTGCCATTGTATGAAGATATCAGAATCTATTTCTCCCTTTATTAATGAATGTTGATATTTGTCCCAGATTGTATTGTTTATGATTCAACTATCATAAATGTTTTTGCACTTAATCTCTGGTACATACTTACTCAGTCTTTCCCTGTTGATTATATCCAGAAGTGGACTTGCAAGATCACAGGGTATGTGTTTTTTCAGCCTTTCTGGACAATGTCAAATAGCTTTTTAAATTTTATGTACAATTTACATGATTATTAGCAGTCACTGAGATTTTCCCACATCCTTATTGCCATTTGGTGATGTTAGACATTTCAGCTTTAGCTAATCTTGTAACTATATAGTCATATAGTATATGTCTCACTATGAATCAGTTTGAGAGCCTTTTCACATATTTATTTGCTGCTTGTATTATTTTTTTCAGTGCGAAAAAAAATTTTTTTCTTAAGGGTCAGCTAAAACTACACAGGTTAGTAGAGTTTACATTAATCTGTCCTGTGACCTATTTGAGCCTATGCAGCTGCAAGACGAATAAGGGGCCCACAGTGTTTCCTCAGAAAGTCCTTAATCTTTATAAACGTTGGATTGACTGTCGCTGAAATGGAAGAAACTCCTCTCCCTGCTGGGCCCTGAAAGAAAGAAATTTACAAGTTTCACCACCTAGCTCCTGGGCAACCTGGACTACCTATTCTCCCTGTATATTGTTGACTCCTCCCTTGCAGGTTTCCGCATGAACTCCACAGTGAGATGTGAAACCAAGGGCATCTGGATGTGGTGTGTGCCCCACTCCTTCAAGAAGAACCATATCCTTGTCCTTCTGGACACTGAGGGCCTGGGGGATGTGAAAAAAGTAAGGAAGAAAGTTGAGAAAACTTTCCTGCCCTTGCCTATTAATTCACTACCTCAATTCCACTTCTGTGACTTATTCCTACAAATAGCAAGTGCAAATTATAGATAATGAGGTTAAATTCTCTTACCTTGAATTTTTTCTTTGAGAGCACAAATTTTGTATTTTGAGGCAAGATATTGATCTTATTTTTAATACCAGGATTAATGGCACAATTTAATAAACACTTTTAAGTAGCTACATCCAGGGCTGTCTCCTAATGCACTACAGACACAGCAGGGAAGAAAGTAAAGACCCAGAGTTTAGTGGGGAGATATCAAGTACTTAGTACAATCAGTACAAGGTACCATGGATGCAACTCCATAGTAGGTAGCGCTTAGGTTTCAACTTTCCTGGTGAAATAACACGGAAACCAACTAACCTTAACTCATCAGGTCAATGGGACTACCAGATAAAGTGTATGGATTGGTGAGTTTGAATACAGCAGCCTCAAAAATAGGGTTTGAGCAAAGTAATATATTTAAATAAACTCTAGAAAAACTTTGAGTGTTCCAGGAACATCCATAATGATTTTAGGCTAAGTTTCTTTACTAACTTCTAAAAAGCGTGATCTTGACCAATAGAAAACATTGTAAACAGGACGCTTGTAGGTGTGTTGTCTTTACAGTATTAGGCACAATCAGTAGTTTCTCCTTACTTTATATAAGTCTGAGTCTACGTTGTAGCAGTAGAAGATTGGTTGATCCCAATACTGCCCCCCCCCCCAGAAGTAAAGGAGAGACTTTGAAATTCTGAATTAAAATTTTGTTAATGTTTTAAAACTCTGTTTTAAAATCCTCAATATAAAATAAAGTACAAAATAAAAACAGAAGAGAAACTAAAACAATACCTATTAAGCCTCATGAATCCATCTCACCATGTTTGAATTTTAACAAGTTTGTCCCTTCTTCGAATGTACCAGCAACTTTTCAAACTAAGAAAAAAGAACAAAAGTAGTAACTTGTTACTTACCATTCGAGGTCCCCTCAACTTAATTCTTAGTGAGTTAGATCTACTCTAATTACCCCTCACCCCCTAAAATGAAGAGGAGTTCTTGATGGTGAAATATATTTTACCCAAAACTTGTTTCCTTTTATCTAGTTACATTTGTTGAAGAGACCAAAACATACCATATTATTAATAACTGATGACAATAGAAAGCAGCTCACTAAATTTAGATTTAGGTAGTGTCTAATTCTGTTTTTCCCGGCCTTAAATTCCCCTCCCATCTTGTCCTGAATCTTGTCCCCTTCCCAGCCTCATCATCTACTTCCACACATTCACTCATTGCTTCAGCCAAATGGAGTAATTCTGTAATACCTTTATATGATTGTGCTTTTCAAATCTGACTTGGCCAGTGTTGGCCCTGCCACCCGCATGATCTTTTCATTTCCACAAATCCACATTCCATCATTTCTTTAAAACCTACCTTTTTTTTTTTTTTTTTTTTTACCCACTGCCATCATTTCACAGGCAGATGTAATCTCTTGCTCAAAATTCACAGTGCACTTTTCTTTTTTACCTTTTTGGATTCAGCAGCTTTTCTTTTACATTTTAGGTTCTATGCCTATAAAAGATCATTAACTTGGTTAATGTTTCTTGGTTGTATGTTTACGTGTCGATTGGTCAACCCAGAAAGTCAACTTCTTGAGGGCGAGGACTACCATATGGGTAGTTGCATCCATCCAACCAAATATATTGCCTGGCATTTAGAAGACACCCAATGAATAGCTGTTGAATTTAACTGAATAACATTGTGTTTTTAATGTTGACCATGACACATAAAATTTGCTATAGGAATAATTTCCTGCTTATTGGCGCATATGTGCTGTATTCTAGTTACTATGTTAATGAATGGAAATGTTAACAGGTAAATGAAGGGTGAACTCTTTAGTCTTTTGCTCTAATGTGCTTTCTAGGTCAACCCTAAGAATGACTCATGGATCTTTGCCCTAACTGTGCTTCTGAGCAGCACCTTGATCTACAACAGCATGGGCACCATCAACCACCAGGCCCTGGAGCAGCTGCAGTATCCTTCCAGGGACAAACCACCAAGTTTTATTGAGCTTACAGGAATGGCAACTGAGACTGTGATCTTAACTGGTTGAGGAGAAAGGGACATGGCACATGTTAATGTTTATAAAATTTGTTTTTATAAGACCTGAAAATTGTGGTGTAAATCATTTCTCCTTCCTTAGCTAAATTTTCAGCTACGTGACTGAACTAACACAGCTAATCAGGGCAAAATCCTCAACATCTGATGAAGGAGAGGACTCCACTGAGTTTGTGAGTTTCTTTCCAGACTTTGTTTGGACTGTTCGGGATTTCACTCTGGAGTTGAAGATAGATGAATCTTCCATCACCGAAGATGAGTACCTGGAGGATGCCTTGAAGCTGATTCCAGGTCTCAGAGCATGGTGTGGGTGGTGAAAGTTTCCAAAGGGAGTGGGATCAACTAAGCCCTGTCGTTCAGGACTTGAATTCAATTTTTGTTGACTTGGTTCCAGATGTAGTTTAATAATGAGAGGTGATTGTTGAATGGTGTTTGGTGATTGTGTTTGACTGGTTATTACTTGCAAAACTCCAGCTGCTGGGGTAAATTCACTGAGGAAATTTAAGGACTAAGGTGGAACCAAATGATTTTAGACCAAATAGGTATTTTGAAACATTTTTCTAGGTTACAGTACTGCAACATCCTAAGGCCCACATACTGGTGTTCCTTATTAAGTGCTCCTCTTGTTTAATACTGACAAAAATAGCTCATCAGATTAGAAGGTGGTGAACATTGAATCACAAGAAATAATAGGACATAAATTATTTGTTATGGAAAAATATACAAAACATAAAATTTACCATTTTAACCATTTTTGAGCTTACACTTCTATGGCAATAAGTACATTCACATTGTTGTAGACCATCACCAAAAAGTGTTTCATCTTCCCCATCCAAAATTAAACACTAACTCCCTCATACCCTCTTCCCACAGCCTTTGGCAACCACCTTTCTACTCTCTGTCTCCATACAGGTATCTCATAGAAATGGAATCATACACTACTTGTCTTTTTGTGACTGGCTTATTTCACTAACCATAATGTCCTGAAGATTCATTCATGCTGTAGCAGGTGTTAGAACTTCTTCCTTCCTGAGACTAAATAGTATTCCACTATGTATATACTATATGGATATACCATATTTAAATGACTTTATTTTAAAAATATATTTTATGCTTCTATGAAATATTCCATGAAATATTTATGCTTGTAGTGCCTGGGCAGTTACAAATTTCAGAGAAAGATATGTAGACATTAAGTGTCCAGAAAGAAAGAAAAAAAAAGACGTCCTTCTAGTAAGACTTTCAGATCCACATTTATTTTTCACATGATTTCGCTTTCTTCTTTCTTACGGTCTTATACATCATGTTACCATTTTAATATTATTAATTCACTGCATAAAAACTTTTACTTGCATTTTATTTTTATTTTATTTTAACAGAGTGAATAATTGATGGCACCTGGAAGTAACACACATTTTTACTTAATCATTCATGTATTCGTGTTTTTAAAAAAAATTTTATTGAACTTCTTATATATCCCCCTAAATCATTCTATGAAGTACTTTCAGTCAGATATAGTCTGATATAGATAGTGTTAAGATCTCCAAGTTACCCTTAGGTTAATCTTACCATGTGAATGCGTTTGCTGAAAGAACTCCAAATACATTTCTTTGGTGTGATTTTTTTTTTTACGCTGAATTTTAGAAATTTTTTTCTTCCATTGGTATTATTAGTCCTCCTGTTATTTTCACAGGCCAACGTCTTTTTTTTTTTAAGTTTTTAAAATGTTTTATTTATTTCTGAGAGAGAGAGAGAGAGACAGCATGAACAGGGGAGGGTCGGAGAGAGAGGGAGACACAGAATCTGAAGCAGGCTCCAGGCTCTGAGCTAGCTGTCAGCACAGAGCCAGATGCGGGGCTCGAACCCACGTACCGTGAGATCGTGACCTGAGCTCAAGTCGGACGCTTAACCGACTGAGCCACGCAGGTGCCCCTCACAGGCAACGTCTTACTCTTCTTTCTGGCATTACTTTATTTTGAGCCCATATTTCATATTTGATATGGAGACAGATCAAAAAAGGAATTTTCACCATTTTTATTCTTTCACCAGTAGTTTGATAAACATTTAATCAGTACTTAAACCACTAAACTCCATTCCAGTGCTAAGGAAACCAATCATAAGTTTCTTCAGTTGGCCCTGATGCTTTTCCTTCTTCTCCCATAGTATTTTCCTGACTCTGCTCCATGCAGAAATGGATTTTCCATGCCTATGGTGATGGCCCAGGTGGGCTAGAAATTATTGGATTAAAGGAGATTTACAGGCACAGGAGCTGCAATCATGCAAAGATTCTTGGAAATGAAGTCCTCACCCCATTACCCGAAGGCTGCCTTTCGGTGATCAACTGTTTTCCACCTTTGCAGGCACAAATCCCAAAATCCAAAATTCCAACATGCCGAGAGAGTGTATCAGGCAATTCTTCCCAAAACGGAAGTGCTTCATCTTTGACAGGCCTACAAATGACAAAAATCTCTTGGTCCATATTGAGAACGTGCCAGAAGACCAGCTGGACAGTAGTTTCCGGGAGCAATCAAACAAATTCTGCACCTATATTTTCACTCATACAAAGACCAAGACCCTACGAGAGGGAATCATTGTTACTGGGAACCGTGAGTCATCTTTGTCCCAAAGCATGTCTCTGTATCAGTGTGCGTGGTGGGGCTTTGAGTATACTCTGCATTTGTCAGTAACTTTGTTGACATCTGTGTGTAACTATGGAGAAGCAGATATTCATGCCATGAAAAGATATCCATACATGTTTCTTAATTAGTCTCCCTGCATGAGGGTTTGCTGAAACTTAGGATATCTCAAAGCCCTAATTCACTAATTATAAAAAGGCAAGATGGAGATAAAGAGTGGACATCTGTATATTGGGAAATCCTGTGGGATAACTTCTTGTCTTTAAGGATATAGTAGATATTTGTAAACTTACATAAGTCAGATCATAAATAGGAAGCTATAAGTTCCTTTAAGCCCACTGAGAATAAAAGATACGTATAATCTTATATGCAGGGAAGGCTTCATGGGCATGTGGCTTAAACAGTCCTGTAATACCTTCTACAGAGATGGGCCCATACTATCTTTGTATTTTGTTTTGTTTGTTTTAAGTTTATTTATTTATTTGGAGAAAGAGGATTCCAAGGTGTCAGAGCAGAGCCCAATGTGGGGCTTCAACTCACAAACCATGAGATCATGACCTAAGTAGAAATCAAGAATCGGTCACTTAACCAGTTGAGCCACCCAGGCAACCCTCTATCTCTGTTTTGAATTCTTCATCAGTTTCAGCTAGAAGCCACACAAATTATGTAGCTGGTCTTCTTTATGTATACTACTTCACTTCTATAATCTGTTCTTTTTTATTCTCATTGAATGGGAAACTATTTTTCTAGTGACCCATGAGCATATTGGTTGTAATTAATCGATTATTTTTAAAAAAATTTTTGATGTTGATTTATTTTTGAGAGACAGAGACACAGCGTGAGTGGGGAAGGGGCAGGGAGAGATGGAGTTACAGAATCCAAAGCAGGCTCCAGGCTCCAAGCTGTCAGCACAGAGCCTCATCCGGAGCTTGAACCTATGAGCTACAAGATCATGACCTGAGCTGAAATCAGATGCCCAAACAACTGAGCCACACAGGCGGTCCTGTAATTGATCAATTAAATTGTATATGAAGAAATGGAGAGCAGTGAAAGAAAGAATAGGAAAACAGTAATGTTAGAAAGGAATAGATTCCCAAAAGAAGAAAATAAAATTTCCTTCTAAATAAGGTGGGGTTTTTTTTGTGATCTCAGGATAATGCTCCATAAAAACTGGAAGCCAATGATTAAGACCTCACTATTTATCCTCAAATATCCTGGCTTATTCAGGGCTGGGAGCTCTGTTGAAAGCTTATGTGCATGCCATCGAGACGGGAGAAGTTCCTTGCTTGGAGAACGTGGTGACAGCACTGGCCCAGCGTGAGAACTCAGTGGCCGTGCAGAAGGCAGCCGACCACTACAGCGAGCAGATGGCCCAGCGAGTGAGGTTCCCCACAGACACGCTCCAGGAGCTGCTGGATGTGCATGCGGACTGTGAGAGGGAAGCCATTGCAGTCTTCATGGAGCATTCCTTCAAGGATGACAAGCGGGAGTTCCAACAAAAGCTTGTGGTAATGTGTCTTAGCATTTATGCTTCCTAATCCCTACCCTTCTGGACTAATGCTTACAGTACATTTTTTTGACTCTGTGGCTCATCTACCTCTCATGGGAGATGGAGCCTGGGTTCTTGTGAGTGACAGGGAACTATAAGGTTGCTATTCACCTTTTTACTAAAAAGATTTTCTATTGTAGGCATAGTATGGTGCCATACTCTGCTCAGAGTGTCACAGACTGAAAACAAGATGTTGGCCAAAATGAGTTCTCAGCTACAGGCTGTGGAGTGGCACCAAGTTCATTCAGGCTGCTGACTGGATCCACTTCCATTTGGTTGTAGGATTCATGTTCCCTTTTTTGTTGGCTTTCAGACAGGGGGTGCCTCCAGCTCCTAGAAACATTTTTTGTACCTCTCCATGTTCTCCTTTCATCTTCAAGCCAACAATGACACATCAAATTCTTTTCATGTTTTAGCTTTTTTGACTTTCTCATCTACAAAGAGCTTGGGAAAACTCTGCTTTAAAAGAACTCAAGTTTTTATCTAAGCCTTCTCCACTCCTACCTTCTAGTTATCTCCATTTCTTAAAGTTAACTTGTACCATATACTATCTAACCACTGGAATAAAATTCATCAAATTCATAGGCTCCAGGACTATGGAAGGGGTATACATTAGAAGAAGGAAATCTTGGGGTGCCTGGGTGGCTCAGTTGTTTAAGTGTGCAACTTCAGCTCAGGTCATGATTTCACAGTTCGTGGGTTTGAGCCTCGCATGGGGCTCTGTGCTGACAGCATGGAGCCTGGAGCCTACTTTGGATTCTGTGTTTCCCTCTCTCTTTGCCCCTCCCCCACTCACACTCTGTCTCTGTCTCTATCTATCTTTCAAAAATAAATAAACATTTTTTTAAAAAAGAAGAAGGAAATCTTGGAGGACAATTTAATTCCTAGCGACAATTAATTACCATTGGCACCTTTCTTTCAGTCTATGACCACCCTACAGTGAAAAAATCTCTTTGTTCATATTGAGAAAATGCCAGAAGATCAGCTATATTTTAATTTTCAAGAGCAGAGGAAATGTTTATTTCTTTATCTTTACACATTCAAATTCTTATTAAAAGATTTCAATGAGGGTTCCAAAGTCTGTTCAGAATACACTTTAGTCATTACCAGATGGCTATGTTTGGGGGGAGGTAGGGGGATGTACATTTTAATCCATAACAACCCAAACTCTCTGAGGAAACTCTACTTCCAAAAACAATTTAACTTCCTATTGTTCATTGTTGATGACTGGGTCACTATTTATCTTACTACATTGGAAGGAACCATGGAGTTCATGTCTTCCAACCCCAGGGAAGTAAAGGGACTTTCCACAGGTCACACAGAGAATTGATCAGAACTAGGACTAAAAGTCTCTTGACTCCTTGTCCATCCCATGTTCCAGTGTGCTCTTAAGTAATCAGGATGCCTTTTCTAAGAGGATGACAGTTGGACTTTCCCCTCTCACAGCTTCTTCCCATTGGATTTCTCTACATTTCCCTGGCAGGACACCATAGAGAAAAAGAAGGATGTTCTCTTGATGCATAATGAAGATGCATCTTTCAAATATTGTCAGAATGCAATGGAGCAGATTTCAGAGCCTCTGAAGAAAAACATTTTAAAAGGAACTTTCTCTGTTGCTGGAGGATATCATCTGTACTTAGAAGCAAAAAGAAACGTTGAACTTGATTATAAACAGGTGCCCAGGAAAGGAGTTAAGGTAAGGAATAAAGGGGAAGAGGTTGAACTGTAGAGTGGAGTTGGGTGGCTCTGTTGCACCTTCTGAATATATAAGACCCCAGTACCAATTATGGGGAAAAATCAGAGCAAGGCAATAATTCCTTATGGAGCATATGATAGTATTTGTGCTAAGTCCCCGGGGAATGCAAATATTAGAGACACACCTTTGTTCCCAAGATGCTGATTTTACTAGAGATAAAGACAAATAGTGAACAGGATAGAGTACGATAAAGGTCATAATGGTGTGCTACTATACTAATGATGATGGTAATGATGATGATAATGGTTAACACATCGAACACCTTGAACACTGAATTTCTCTACCATCTATATGGTCTTTAGGTGCTTTTGCTGGATTATTAATTTAATCATCTGAATAATATTGTGAATTAGGTATCCTACTATCTACATTATGCACTTGAGAATTGTGATGCACAAAGAAGTTAATAAATTGCCTAAGGTCATACCACAGTAAGTGGTAGAGCTGGTAGGGCAAATTAATATCATGGTGGCCATTCAAAGCTCAGGTGGCAGCTTAGGAAATGTTATAGAAGGTAGTTTCTAGAAGTTTAAGATGAAGTATTTATAGATGTTAGCTTTGTTGAGAAAGGCTAGAAGAGCTTCCAGGAAGAAGAAGAAAAGACTATCCAAATACCCATAAACACTAGATTTAATATGTTTGTAGAATCAGGAGTCTGGTTGGCTGTAACCCATGGTGGGGTTCAGGGGTGGGTGTCAGAAAAGGGTCTCAAGAACTAAGAAGACTATGATGGGGTTTTTCCATTATCATCAATAGATTAGAATTTATGCTGTGGAGGTAGAAGGAAGGGAATCACTCAGGGATACACAATTTACTGGGCCACATTTGAGGTTTTGAACAATAATTTCTGCAGCCAGAGACAAGACCTTTGTCTCCTGACATGTATTTGCTCCTTGTTCGTTGGTTCCTCAGGCAAATGAGATCCTCCAGAACTTCCTACAGTCGCAGTCACCAATAGAGGAATCCATCATGCATTTAGACAAAGCCCTCACTGCTGGGGACATGGCCAAAGCAGGTACAGGGGAGGGCTCAGCTCACAGCTGGGTGGGTAGTTTCCTGCAGTGCCCGCTGACAGGTCTGACCAAAGACCTTCTTGCAATAAGGCATTTGCTCTCCTACCACAGAACACATGCTCTGTTCAATCAAATCTGAAAATAGCAAGACAAGTGGTAGTTGTACATCAGCCCGCCAGCCAGAGCCTTCACAATGAGAAACCTGTCAGTTGTGTGGCCATCTGGTGAAATTAGAAATTTCCCAGTCACCCTTGCAAAGTCAGTTTAGTCTCTGAGCTCAGGAGGGTCAGACCTGACCTGTTATTTTATTCCCTTTAAAAACTTTCATGGGGCAGTGGAGCAATCCAAAAGGGAGGCCTCTGAGAAGGAACAGGAACAGCTAAAACAGAAAGAAATTGAACAACAGCAAAAAATGGAGGCTCAAGAGAGGAGCCTCAAGGAAAACTTAAGCCAGCTAGAAGAGAAGATAAAGAGGGAAAAAGAAGATTTTCAGGAAATGCTGGAAAGGATGTTGAAACATTATCTGAAGGTAAGTCTGGCCTGGATTTGGGTAGATCCTCACTCCTCAGGAAGAGAAAGACAACATTTTAAGCAAAGTCATGATCCAAGAGTGAAACACAAATGGCATATGATTTACTAACTGCCTCAATCCATCTGGAGCCTGCTGTGACCCTTAAAGCCATAATATTTCTTCCCCTTCTGTAGTGCTCAACTTTGGAGTATAAAAAAAAAACATCCATTGGGGAATGGGTTGCTATTTGGAGTGGTTATGAAATGGTCTTGTGAACCCCAATTGAATAGGGTCTTTGTCTTCTAGTCCTAGCATCATTAGGAGTCTTGATACAATCATCAGATAGATCTGAAATAGATTTGTTTTGTCTTGAAAGTATCCAATTAGGTCTGATGTGAAATGCGAAGGCTCCAAAACTTGCTGCAGTTTTTTCCAGATCTGTCTGAATATGCTGGGGTTCTTATAAAACATAGAAGAAAATTTATCCTTGGTCCAACCTGGAGCTTGATAAGCAATGTCCTGTACAGAGTCAGTAGTAACTACTTTTTATTAGACAGTTGTGGCATGCAACCTCAAGTAGAACTGAGAATTAGTTAGAATTAAAACTGTATTCCTACCCAAAGAGCATCACTTGGGTAGAATGCATTATGGAGAAAGTTCTCAAGTCTGATCTAGGCCCAATACCTCCCCACCCCCAGAGAGATGATGCTGAGGACATCTTAGGAAGTTATAAACCATGGATACTCTCCTTATCCAGATCAAAATGTATGGACACATTGGCTATCCCCAGAAACAGCAGTCTAAAGTGGTAGAAAAATAGACACCTACGTTTGCTGCTGACTGAATCTTGATAATGGCGATTTTTACTGGTGGACTCTTTTCCTTTTATAGATCCAAGAAGACTTGCTTACTGAAAGATTTGGAAATAAATCTGAGGAGTTGAATAAGGAGATAAATCGACTACAAAAAGAGATTGAAAAAAACAAAAAAACTGATCCACTGTTGATTTCAAAAGCGATTGAGGTGGCTGGGAATGTATTAATTGTGGCACTACCTGAAATTTTTAAGCTAGTCCATCAAGGGAAGAAAATTCTCAATGAAAAAAAATAAATAGGCTTAGATTTCTTGTTAAGGATATTATAAAATGAGGGTTCTTTTGTTGTAATAGTTTAATACTGTGCTCATTTTTGAAATAACATGTGTCATGCCACTTTCATACAACAAAAGTTTAAAAATAAAAAGTGATAAAAAAAACATCATCTCATGGCATACAAAAAAGATAAACTTAATTTTGACTAAATGAATTAATTTAATGAGATGGGAACGAAGCTGGAAAATGCAATGGGAGAAAAGGCTAAATTTGCAATACCATTGTAACAAAATAGTTCTGAATAAGATTATAAAGACATTTGTAAAATTCACAGAGATATATTTCAAATGTACTGAAAAACACAAAACTTTATAAAGTGAACCAAAGTAAATAAGACCTATATGGTGCGTGTGTGTGTGTTTGTGTGTGTGTATATGTTCACAATTCCAACAAATATGTCAAAAATGCCTTGAAAGTAGACAAATTTATTTTACAGTATACATTAAAAAAACTATAAGCAAAAATATCCAATGCAACTCTATAAAGAGAAAAATAATGAGAGGCAGTTGTCTCTAACTGGATGTTAAAACACAACAATTAGCATAATGAATATTTAATGAATACCACAATGGTACTGACACCTGAATATTTAGACATTAGTAAATACTGAGAGTTTGTACATCAACAAAAATTCAGATAGAAATTTATTATATAATAAATTTGGCACTTCACATTAGTAAAGGGATAAGGAATATTCTGTAAGTGTAATTTGGACTCTTGGTGCCAATCTGGAAAAAAAATTTAGAGTCTTCCTTTCACCTTACACCAAAACAGATTTCGGATGTATCAAAGATTTTTAAATGAAAATTAAACTGTAAAAGATTAAGAAGTAGTTTTGTGGTAGAAAATTCCTTTTTCAGTGCGAAAATGCTGATAAAAAAGATTAATATATTCAACTACGTAAAAATAACAAAATTACTCATAGAAGAGAAAAAGCAAAACAAGAAGACAAATAGAAATATTGTCACAATAAAATTAGCAATTTATATCACAATGAGAATATTTCGTCAAGCTATACGGAGCCCTTATAAATCAGTGAGAAAAGATAACCCCATTAAAAATGTGCAGAACCATAAATAGAAAATATAGTTGGTCAATTCTGCTGATAATAGGAGCTATGGAAAGTAAAACTGTCGGCTACCTGTTTCACCTCTCTGATTTGCAAGGAAGAACACTTTTGACAGAAGACTAGGGTGTAAAAAATATGAAGGAGGAAGACTCTGCTCAGCAGAGTAAGGAACTAGAAAGACACAGAGATGCGCCCAAATCTTGTTTTCATTAGGACTTCTCAATAAAGCCTGAAAATTCTAGCCCCTATAGATAAAAATTCACTTGGGAAGTCTTCTGGACTTCCAATTCCAATTGGCCTATGAATTCCAATTCAAATTGATAACATGGGTAGAAGAAAAGAACATTTTTCTTTGAGCTCAACTCAACTTCTACGGAATTCCTTTCCAGGTATCTGCAGATTCCATAAATTCTGCTCTGGCAAGAATGAATTCCTTCTGATTCTCAAGCTTCATGTGTTTTATCTTGACTCTAGGCTTTTGCACAATACATACATTTGTTTAAAAAAACCCTCCTTGATATTCTTTATATGTTAGCCTCTGTTCCTCCTTCTGGTCTCCTATTTCCTGACTTCTTGAGACTAGATGAGGTCACCTTTCTCTATGCTGCCATTGTGCCTTGTCACTCTTACCATAGCACTTCTTATATAATTGTACAATGAAAATGACCTATTTACAGCTGTCTCTCCTACTGTCTCTTGATCTCAGGTACTCGGTCTTCTTCATCATCTTATCTTTAGCTCCCAACAGAGCCCACCATATAATCACCCAGGGTTCAAAACATGTTGATTGAATAAATACATGAGCTGCCATCAGAAAGGGCTCCAATTTACCGCGTTCTAACTAGATTATCTGATTTCTGAGCTCTAAATATAAAAGATGTAGCAGTTTCAATCCCTGGAACAAGGCACAGCTGACATGAGCTACTGGACCTGCCATGTGTTAAGTCTATTCATACAAGGGTATCAGATCCTTTCCCGTCTCCTAATCCATTGCATAGTTTAAGCTCCACTGACTTTGTTATGTAGCCAAACTTCATGCCACAGAAAAGAGTGCTTCCTGTGTTAAATCACCAGCTTAGTTAAGGTGATCATTACAGACCGGGGCAATTCACATGCTCACTAATCACTCGAAGGACAGAAATTGGAGTTAGCATCTAAACATACACATCATACTGCTTATTCTGGAGTATTTTGAGGTAAATTATCACATAAATAAAGTAATTTACCCCAGTTCCAACCTACTGCTCTCATGGTTTGTCCCCTTTACTTACTCACCAGGAAAAAGCATTCTTTTCACCCAGCAACTATATCAAAAGTTCCTGGTATCTGTTCAAATCAGGGAGTGTTACAATCCTTCATCCCTAGCAACCTTTCCTATCAGAATTATCTTACTATAAGTAACTCAAACGTGTCCAGTTAATGTATGACAAAGTTGTAGGTATAGTCACTGCTTGTTAAATAATTGTCTAACCAATAAATGTCTAATCTAAAAGCACTAACCCAATACATAGAAGGTACTCAGAAAATGTGTCTTGAAAAAAAAACGGTATTCTTTTGAAAATGGAAAACACTTTATCATTGTGTGTATGTGTGTGTGTCTGTATTATAAAAATACATCACATTCATTGAAAAAAAATTCATAATACTTGGGGCACCTGGGTGGCTCAGGTCATGATCTCGCAGTTCATGGGTTCAAGCCCCGCGTCCGGCTCTGTGCTGGCAGCTAGCTCAGAGCCTGGAGACTGTTTCGGATGCTGTGTCTCCCTCTCTCTGATCCTCCCCTGTTCACGCTGTCTCTCTCTCTCTCTCTCTCTCTCTCTCTCTCTTTCTCTCTCTCCCTCTCAGAAATAAATAAAACATTAAAAGAAAGAAAAAATTCATAATACATAGAAAACTCTAAAAAAGCTGATTTCTTCAATGAGCTACTAAATTTCAGAATATATATGCTTTTAGGGTTTTATGTATGCATCGTTGATTTATAGGTGTTTTTCCAAATAGAATCATACTACATACTACATATGCCAAGAATTAAATTACTCAGCCAGTATTTCCAAATGTTTCCACAGAAAGTACTTTCCTTTTCCCAGGAAGGGTTTGGGAGGGTAGGCAGGAAATTCAGTTCCTTTATAAACAAAGCTCACAGGAAGATTTAACGGTTCCTGGAACTGTGCTTGATTGTTCCCTATAAACAACAGACTCGGTGTGCCTGCGCAGGCGCAGTTGGTTAAGCGTCCAACTCTTGGTTTCAGTTCAGGTCATGAGATCATTGTTCATGAGTTGGAGTCCCGCGTGGGGCTCTCTGCTGTGTGATCGGAGCTTCCTTCGGATGCTCTGTCTCCGTCTCTCTCTCCCCAACCCCCGCCCCCGCAAATAACTAAATAAACAGTAACAAATAGACTTTATTTATCACAAGAAAAAGCAAGTGATTTCTAGCATTAGTCCTATTTCTAAGTAGCCCTGCCCTTATTTTCCTTTTCTAACTCATTTACAACAAAAAACAAAGTTTCAAAATTTGTCCTCAAATGGACACCAGAACTTACTTTCATAAAAAAGATGGAGATAAGCTATAGACTTGGTTATTTACAATTTGTTAATCACAAACTGAAAAAGATAGGAAAGATAACAGGAGACCCCAGCACAGTGAGCTCGGGTCCAAATTTTCACAGACTGGAGTTGAATATAGCCCCCAATTCTACTGATACAGTGGTCATTTTAGGTTCTAAGCTTATATTCCTGGTGGTTTGGGTAAGAACCTGAATTCTGGATCAAACATTAAATTGTCCAGTGACAAAGATTCTCTCGTTGACGAAACTTTAGCCAGGCTCCTCTGAATTCTCTTCTCAAGTAGGCCTTGACTTTGGGGCTTCGTGTTTGTCTCTGCATTGGCCAGTTTTAGCAAGAATCCTGCTAAGTCAGGCTAGCCAGAATCCTCCACTCCTGATATCTGATTACCCTCAATGTCTGATTGGGTTCTTTATTCTCCACCAGCCTCCAGCCCCCAGGTGATGTTCGATCACACTGACCTGCCTTCACTAAGAATCCTATAGTGCCAGTTTAGCCAAAATTCTCCCTTAGTCCTCTTAGTAATTTTCTATCCACTGACCACCCCCATCCTGCTTCCGAATGGCTATGAATTCCAACTTTTCCTTACATTTGGAGTTGAGCCCTATCTCTCTTCCGACTGCAAAATCCCATTGTAGTGATCTCTCTACCTAGTCTTCCTTGAAAAAAGTCTTCAGAACCATTTTAACAAGTAGGATGAACTATTTCTCAGCGCTGTGATTCTGCAAGAGCCCAAATTCTGTTAGTTGTCTGTGACGTAAAAGAGGCAAAAGTCATGAACATGTTTATTTGTTTTGACACAAAGCATTTATAATTAAAGGACCCAAGGGATGCCTGGGTATCTCAGTTGGTTAAGCACTCGACCCCTGATTTCAGCTCAGGTCATGATCTTGCACTTCGTGGGATCCAGCCCCACATCAGTCTCTATGCTGACAGTGAGGGGCTTGCTTGAGATTCTCTTTCTTGGCCCTTCCCCCACTCACACACACACTCTCTCTCCCTTTAAAATGAATAAATAAGCCTTTTTCAAAAAACTCATCTGTAAAAAAAGAAAGGACAGAAGTGGATATTTTTATTACAATAAAGACTGATACCAGAAATTGTAGTTTCGCGTTTTAGTTAAACTACAAAATAGGAACAAAACAGTGTTCAGCTTAAAGATGTACAATCAATAGGAACTCCTGGGTGGCTCAGTTGATTAAATGTCTGACTTCAACACAGGTCATGATCTCGTGGTTCATGGGTTTGAGCCCCACATTGGGCTCTGTGCTGCCTGTGCGAAGCTGGAGCCTGCTTCGGATTCTGTGTCTCCCTCTCTCTGCCCCTCTCCTGCTCACACTCTGTCTTTCTCTCAAAAAATAAACATTAAAAAAAAAGATGTACAACCAGTGAAATGCCACAAAATTAACACATTCCTGTAACTAATACCCAAGTCAGAAAAAGGAAAAGAGCACTAACAGTGCCCTAGAAGTTTTCCTGTGCCCCTTTTCTATCATAATTCTTCTATTCAACGATGCCCATTTTCCTGACTTTTTTGTTTTTTGTTTTAATTTTGGTGAACTACACACAACACAAGATTCGCCGTTTTAACCATTTTAAAGTGTACAAATGAGTAGTGTTAAGTCATTCACATTATCATGCAAGCAATCGCCAGGTCTCCTTACCTTGCAACAATTCAATTCCCTCCTGTGCCGCAGCTCCTGGCAAACACCAGGCTTTCTGTCTTTATGAATTTGACTACCTCTTATACATACCTCTCATAAGAAAAATCATACATTGTCTTTTTGTTACTAACTTATTTCACTTAGTATAGTTTCCTCAAGTTTCACTTAGGTTATAGCAGGTGTCAGAATTTCCCTCCTTTCTAAGGTTGAAAAGTTTTGCTTTTCCCTCTTTTCTATAGATGGACACTCGGGTTGCTTCTACCTTTTGATTATTATGAATAATGCTGCTATGAACATAGAGGTAAAAATACCTCTTTGAGTTTCTGCATTCAGTTATTTGGGGTCCATACTCACAAGTGGAATTGATAAATCATAGTAATTCTATTTTAAGTGTTTTCCAAAGTGGTTGTACCATTTTATGCTCCCGCCGACATTGTACAAAGATCTTAATTTCTTCCCTTCCTACTTTTCTTTCTCTTTTCTTTAACTGAAGTATAATTGACACGTAATGTCCTATTAGTTTTAGTTGTGCATCATCATGATTTGATATTTATATGCATTACAAAATGATCCCTACAAAAAAATCTAGTTACCATCTATCACCATACAAAGCTATTCCAATATTGCTGACTTTATAACGTCTATACTGTTCATTACATCCCCATGACTTATTTATTTTCTAACTGTAAGTTTGTACCTCTTAATCCTTCTCACATATTTTGCCTGGCCTCCAAGCCCTTTCCACTGTGGTAACTAACAGTTTGTTTCCTTCATGAGACTGTTTCTGTTTTGCTTTGCTTGTACATTTGTTTTGTGTTTTAGATTCCACATACACATGAAATCATGTGGTATTTATCTTTCTTTGACTTATTTTACTAAGCTTAATTTCCTCTTGGTCAATCCATGTTGTCACAAACGGCAAGACCTCGGGGCGCCTGGGTGGCTTAGTCGGTTAAGCGTCCGACTTTCGCTTAGGTCATGATCTCGCGGTTTGTGGGTTCAAGCCCCGTGTCGGGCTCTGTGCTGACTGCCAGCTCAGAGCCTGGAGCCTGTTTCAGATTCTGTGTCTCCCTCTCTCTCTGGCCCTCCCCTGCTCACGCTGTCTCTCTCTCTCTCTCCTAGAAATAAATAAAAAACATTAAAAAAATTAAAAATAAATAAAAATAAAACAAATGGCAAGACCTCATTCTTTTTTATGACTAAGTAATATTGCATTATGTATTTGTGTGTGTGTGTGTGTGTGTATACATACCATATCTTCTTTATCCACTCAACTATTGATGGACACTTAGTTGCTTCCATATCTTGGCTCTCATAAATAATACAATGAATACAGGGGTGCATATACCTCTTCTAATTGGTGTTTTCATTTTCTTTAATAAATACCCAGAAGTGAAATTACTGAATTGTATGGTAGTTCTAGTTTTAATTTTTGAGGAAATGCCATACTGTTTTCAATAGTGGCTGCACCGATTTATATTCCCACCAACAGTGTACAACTTTTCCCCTTTTCTCCACATCCTTGCCAATGCATGTTATTTTTTGTCTTTTTGATAATAGCCAATCTGACAGGTGTGAAATAAAATCTCATTGCAGTTTTGATTGGCATTTCCCTGATAATTAGTGATGCTGAGAATCTTTTCATGTGCCTATTGGCCATCTGTATGTCTTCTTTGAAAAATATCTATTCAAGTCTTCTGCCCATTTTTTAATCAGGTTGGTTTTTTTTTTTATTAAGCAGTGTAAATTTTTTATCTACTTGAACATTTATCTGATGTATGATTTGCAAATATCTTCTCCCATTCAGTAGGCTCCCTTTTTGTTTTGCTGATGGTTTTCATCACTGTGCAAAAGTTTTTTAGTTTGAAGTAATCCCATTTATTTATTTTAGCTTTTGTTGTCTTTGCCTGAGGACACCAGTTCAAAAAAATAATGCTAAGACTGATGTCAAAGAGCTTACTGCCTGTGTTTTCTTATAGGAGTTTTATGATTTCAGGTCTTATGTTCAAGTTTTTAATAGATTCTGATAGACTGTAAGATAATGGTCCAGTTTCATTCTTTGGCATATAGCCACCCTGTTTTTCCAATACTGACTTTTCCCCATTCTATAAGTACTCTTGCATCCTTAATCATTGACTGTATATGTGTAGGTTTATTTCTAGGCTTTCTACTCTGTTCCATTGATCTATATGTCTCTTTTAATGCCAGTACCATACTATTTTAATTACTATAACTTTGTAGTATAGTGTGAAATCGGGGAGTGAGAAACCTCCGACTTTGCTCTTCTTTCTCAAGATTGCTTTGAATATTTGAGGTCTTTTGTGCTTCCATACAGATTTCAGGATTTTTTGTTTTAGTTCTGTGAAAAATACCTTGAGTATTTTAAGGGGGAGGCAAATAATCTATAGATGCTTTGGGTGGTATGGACATTTTAGCAATATTAATTCCTCAATTCCATGAGCAAAGAATAACTTTATATTTCTTTGTGTCATTTTCAAATTTTTTCATCCATGTCCTATAGTTTTCAGAGTACAGTCTTTCACCTCCCTGGTTAAATTTCTTCCTAGGTATTGTATTCTTTTTCATGCAATTGTAAATGGGATTCCCTCCCCATCCCCCAATTTCTCTTTCTTTTTTCTTTTTTTTTTTTCTTAAATAGTTTATTGTCAAGCTGGTTTACATATAACACCCAGTGCTCATCCCAACCCAATTTCTCTTTCTGATAGTTCATTGTTAGTGTATAGAAACACAACTGATTTGTATATGTTAATTTTGTATCCTGAAATTTTACTGAATTAATTTATTAATTCTAATAGCTTTTCGTGGAGTTTTTAGGGTTTTCTCTGTATAGTATCATGTCATCTATAAATAAGGACAGTTTCCTTCTTCCTTTCCAATTTAGATGCCTTTCCCCCCTTTTCCTTGACTAATTGCTGAGGCTTGAACTTCCAATACTTGTTGAATAAAAGTGCAGAAGTGTGCATCCTTGTCTTGTTCTTAATTTTAGAGAAAAAGCTTTTAGCTTTTCATGGGTTAGTATGATGTTAGCGGTGGGTTTGTCATATGTGGCCTTTTATATTGAGGTACATTCCTTCTATACCTACTTTGTTGAGAGATTTTTTAATCATAAAGAGATGTTTAATTTTGTCAGGTACGTTTTGTACATCTTTTGAGATGACAACATGATTTTTTCTTTTGTCTTGTTAATATGGCATATCACATTGATTAAATTGCAGGTGTTGAACCACCCTTACTCCCTAGAATAAATCCCACCTGGTTGTGGTGTATGATATTTAAATGTATTGTTCAATTTGGCTTGATAATATTTGTTATAGATTTTTGCATCTGTGTTCATCAGGGATATTGGCCTATAATTATCTTTTTGTGTGGGTATGTGTGTGTGATGTTTTGTATTTCTGTTTCAGTGTCAGAGTAATATCGTCCTTGTAAAATGAGTTTGGAAGCATTCTTTGCTCTTCAATTGTTGGAATAGTTTGAGAGGAATAGATACTATCTCTTTGAATGTTTGGTAGAATTCACCTGTGAATCTGTCTGGTCCTAGACTTTGTTTTGGGGGAGTTTTAAAATAACTGATTCAGCTTTAGTACTTATGATTGGTCTATTCAGATTTTCTATTTCTTTGTGATTCAGTGTTGGAATTCGTGTATTTCTCAGAATTTATCCATTTCTTCTTCTAGGTTTTTGTTTGCATGTAATTGTTCAAAGCATTCTCATTTCTGTGATGTCAATTGTAACTTCTGTTTCATTTAGAATTTTTGATATTTGGATACTTTTTTCTTTTTTTAAAGGTTTTATTTTTAAGTAATCTCTGTACCAAATGTGGGGCTCAAACTCATGACCCCGAGATCAAGAGTCGCAAGCTCTACCAAATGAGCCAGCCAGATGCCCTCCTCTCCTCTTTTCTCTTAATGGGTCTGGGTAGGGGGTTGCTGATTTTGTTTATCTTTTCAAAGAATCAGCTTTCTGTTTCATTGATCTCATCTATTTTTCAGTCTCTATTTGATTTATTTCTGTTCTTTTCTGTATTATTGTCTTCGTTCTACTAAATTTGGGCTTTGTTTGTTCTTCTTTTTCTAGTGCCTTGAGGCATAAGGTTAGATTATTGTTTTGGGATTCTTCTTGTTTATGGAGATAGGCCTGTATCACTATGAACTTCCCCTCTTAGGATTGCTGTTACTGCATCTTATAGATTTTAGAAAGTTGTGTTTCCATTTTCATTTGTCTCAAGGCAGTTTTAAAATGTTCTCTTTGACATCTTCATTAACCAACTGGTTGTTTGTAGCAAGTTTAATCTCCACGTGTTTGTGTTGTTTTTGTTGGGTTTTTTGGTTTTGTTTTGTTTTTGTTTTTGTTTTTGCAGTTTTCTGCTTGTAATTAATTTCTAGTTTCATACGATTGTGGTCAGAAAAATTGTTTGACATGATTTCAAGTTTTCTAAGTTTATTGAGACTTGTTTTCTCACCCAACATGTGATCTCTTCTAGAGAATATTCCATGTGCACCTGAAAAGAATGTATATTCTGTAGTTCAGGGATGAAATGCTCTGTGTATATCTATTAAGTCCATCTGGTCTAGTTGTTTAAGACCAATGTATCCTTACCGACTTTCTGTGTGAATAATCTATCCATTGGTGTAAGTGGGGTATTAAAGTCCCCTAGTATTATTGTGTTACTGTCAATTTCTCCTTTTATTCCAGTTACTCTTTGTTTTATATATTTAGGCACTCCTATGTTGGGTGCATAAATATTTATGAGTGTTATATCCTCTTCTCGGTTTGACCCTTTTATCTTTATGTAATGTCCTTCGTCTTTTGTTACAGTCTTTATCTTAAAATTTATTTTGTCTGATATCAGTATTGCTATTCCAACTTTCTTTTCATCTCCATTTGCATGGAATATCTTTTTCCATCCCTTCACTTTCAGTCCATGTGTGTGTCTTTATATCTGAAGTAATCATATAGATGGGTCTTGTTTTTTAACCATTTAGCCATCCTACGTCTTTTGATTGAGCATTAAGTTCATTTACATTTAAAGGAATTATTGATAGGTATTACTAACTGCAATTTAAAAAATTGTTTTCTGATTGTTTTTGTAGTTCTTCTCCATTCCTTTTTTCTTCTCTTGGTCTCTTTCCTTGTGGTTTGATGCCTTTCTTTAGTGTTATTTTGGGTTTCTTTTTCTGTAATTTTTTTGTGTATCTATTGTAGGATTTTGATTTGCGGTTACCATGAAGTTCACATATATCCACCTTTATATGTATATACAACTATCTCAGTCTATTTTAAGCTGATAGTTACTCAAGCTTGAATGCATTTCAAGCACTATATTTTTACTATCTCCCCCCCATATTTTATGTTTTTGGTGTCATATTTTACATCTTTTTGTTTTACATATCCCTTTACTATTTACTGTAGTTATAGTTGTGTTTACTATTCCTGTCCTTTAACTTTCATATTAGTTTTTTATGTGGCTGATTCTTCACCTTTACTGTATATTTGCCTTTACCAGTGAGATTTTTCTTTCATATTATTTTTTTATGTTTAGTTATAGCCCTTTTATTCTCCTTAAAAAAGACCCTTTAACATTTCTTATAAGCTTATTTAGTGGTGGGGCGCCTAGATGGCTGTCAGTAAAGTGTCTGACTCTTGATCTTGGCTCAGGTCATGATCTCTTGGTTTGTGGTATCAAACCCTACATGGGGCTCTGTACTGATAGCATGGAGCCTGCTTGGGATTCTCTCTTTCTGCCCTTCCCCTACTCATGCTCTTTCTCTCCCTCTCTCCCTCTATTTCTCTCCCTCTCAAAATAAATAAATAACCTATTTTTAAAAGTCTGATTTAGTGGGGATAAAGTTTGTTTTTCTGGGAAACTATCTGTCCTTCAATTCTGAATGATAATCTTCTCAGGCAAAGTGTTTTTAGTTGTCAGGTTGTTGTTTTTTTTTTTTTTCTTTTTCTTTTTCAGCATTTTAAATATACCCTGCTAGTCTCTTCTTGCCTACAGTTTCTGGGAAAGAATCAGCTGACAGTCATAAAGTTTCTCTCATATGTGACTGTTTCACTCTTGATGCCTTAGAGATTCTCTTTTTATCTTTGAATTTTGCCATTTATAATTATAATATATGTTGGTGTTAATCTCTTTAGGTTCATTTTGTTTGGGACCCTTGTGTTTCCTGGATCTAAATGTCTGTTTACTTCTCCGTGTTATGGAAGTTTTCAGTCATTGTTTCTTCCAGTAAGTTTTCTGGCTCTTTCTCTCTCTCTCTCTCTTCTTCTAGGACACCTACAATGTGAATATTAGTATGTTTGATGTTGTCCTTGAGGCTCCATAAAGTATTCTCATTATTTTCTATTTGCTTTTCCTTTTGCTGTTTTGATTGGGTGATTTCCACTATTCTGTCTTCTAAATGTTTATTTATTTATTCTGAGAGAAAAAGAGAGTGTGCGTATGTGTGTGAGCGAGTGGAAGAGGGGCACAGAGAAAGGGAGAGAGAGAGAATAATCCCAAGCAGGCTTTGCAACATCAGCACAGAGACTGAAGCGGCACTTGATCTCATGAACTGTGAGATTATGACCCGAGCCAAAATCAAGAGTCAGATGCTTAACTGGCTGAGCCACCCAGACACCCCAATAGCACTGAATAACATTTCATTGACTGGGTACCACAACTTACTTATCCATTCACCTATTGAAGGGTATCTTGGGTGCTTTCAAGTTTTAGCAATTATGTGCAGGTTTTTGTGTGGACAAAAGTTTCAACTCCTTCAGTAAATACCAAGGAGCATGGATGTTGAATTGTATGGTAAGAGTATGTTTAGTTTTATGAGAAATTGCCAAAAAGTCTTTCAAAATGACTACTCTTTTTTATTTCCACCAGCAATGAATGAGACACCTTATTGGTCCACATCCCTATAAGTGCATAATGTCATCAGTGTTTTAGATTTTAGCCATTCTAATAGGTGTTTAGGGGTACCTCCTTGTTTTTTTTAATTCATGTCCAACTTATCCATAATTTTTTTTCATGGAATCATGCCTTCGGTGTTGTATCTACAAAGCCAATACCAAGGACAAGGTCTTCTGGATTTTCTACTGTGTTATTTTTTAGCAGTTTTATAGTTTTGTGTTTTGCACTTAGGTTTATCATTGATTTTGAGTTATACTTTCTGAAGGATGTAGATTCAACTTTTTGCTTTTGGCTGTATGCTTGTTATAGCATCATTTGATTAAAAGACTCTTTTCTAAATTGTATGATTTTGCTTGTTTATAAAAGATCAGCTGAGTGTTTATGTGGTTTATTTCTGGGTGGTCTGTTCCATTCTACTGGTCTATTTGTCTGTTGTTTTGTCAATATCAGACTGTCTTAATTACTAGAGTTTAACATTAAGTCTTGACGTCAAATAGTATTAGCCCTCCAATTCTGTTCTTCTCTTTCAATATTATGTTGGTTATTCTGCGTGTTTTGTCTCTTTACATAAACTTTAGAATTAGGTTGTTGTTATACGCAAACTGCCTTGATGGTATTTTGATTGATATTACAATGAGTTTATAGATTAATTTGGAAAAAACTGACATATTGACATATTGAGTTTTCCTTCCATGTTCATGGACTCTCTATTTAGTTCTTCTTTGATTTCTTTAATCAGAGTTTTTTTAGTTTTCCTCATATAGATCTTATATGTATATTATTAGATGTATACCTAAGTATTTCATTTTTTGCGTGTGATGTAGATGGGATTGTGTTTTTAATTTCAATTTCCACATGTTCATTACTGATAGACGAGAAAGCTGTTGACTTTTGTGCATTAAGCTTATATCCTGAATCTATACACTGAAAACTATAGAAAGCTTATGGAAGATGTTTAAGAAGGCACCAAAAAAATGGAAAAATATTCCATGCTCATGGATTGGAAGAACAAATATTGTTAAAATGTCAATACTACTCAAAGTAATCTACACACTCAATGAAATTCCAATCAAAGTTGTACCAGCATTCTCCTCACAGGTAGAACAAACAATCCTAAAATTTGTATGGACTACAAAAGACCATGAATAGCCAAAGTAAACCTAAGTGGGAGGCATCACAATCTCAGATTTTAGCCACTATTACAAAGCTATAATCATCAAGACAGTATGGTATTGTGGATACCATAGTATCCACATAGATCGTAGATCTATGGAATAGAACAAAACAGAACATAGATCAAAAACAGAACATAGATCAGTGGAATAGAATAGAGAACCCAGAATTGGGCCCACAAATGTGTAGCCAACTAATCTTTGACAAAGCAGGAAAGAGTATCCATGGAAAAAAAAACAGTCTTTTTAGTAAGTGGTGCTGGGAGAATTGGACACAGCAACATGCAGAAGAATGAAGCTAGACCACTTTCAGACACCGTACACAAAAATAAACTCAAAATGGACGAAGGACCTGAGAGTGAGACAGAAAACCATCAAAACCCTAGAGGAGAAAGCAGGACACAACCTCTTTGACCTCAGCCACAGCAATTTCTTGTTCGACACATCTCCAAAGGCAAGGGAATTAAAAGCAAAAATGAAACTATTGGGACCTCCTCAATTTAAAAAGGTTCTGCACTGCAAAGGAAACAATCAACAAAACTAAAAGGCAACCGATGGAATGGGCAAAGATATTTGCAAATGACATATCGGTTAAAGGGTTAGTATCCAAAATGTACAAAGAACTTACTCAACACCCAAAAAACAAATAATCCAGTGAAGAAATGGGCAAAAGACATGAACAGACACTTTTCTAAAGAAAAGATCCCGAATAGCCAAAGCAATAAAGAAGATGTGGTATATATATAAGGAAAACACTTGTTGGGATGAGCATTGGGTGTTGTACATAGGGGATGAATTACTGGTTTATAGTCCTGAAATCATTATTGCACTATATACTAACTTGGGTGTAAATTTATAAATCTATCTATCTATCTATCTATCTATCTATCTATCTATCTATCTATGGGCCTGTCTCCTCAAAAGAAATTGGTACCTTTGGAAACCAGTTTACCTGCTTGTCCTTGGTTCTTAGATGAGTTAAAACATGATGATTTTGTAGAATGTCCTTTCTGTAAGGATGGGAGAAAATGAAGAATTCACACCTTTTGTTCTCTTTATTTGCCACCACAGCTTTACCAACCTATTATTCTTTACCAAAGACCAATATTTTGGATACTTTGACTCTCTTTTGTATTTGTTGTCTATTTCATTAAGATCTACATTATTTTTATTTTTCTTCCTTCCATTGTTTGTCTACTTTCTAACTTCTTGAGATTGGTGTTTAGCTAATCTTCCTTAATACATGGATTAACATGATGACTTTCACAATAAGATGTAAAAATTATCAACATTTTTCAGGTTAAAATATTTTAATTTTTATTATGAAGTCTTCTTAGACCCAGAGGGTTTTTTTTAAGTAGAATTTTTAATTTACATGCTTATAGAGATTTCCATTTATCCCTTTTGTTACTGTTTCTTAACATTGTTTCAAAGGAAATCACACTTTGCTTGACTGAAATCCTTTAAGCCTGAAAAATTTTGTTCTACCATATTTTAGCACCATTTTCTGTATAGTAAATCACCATTTGGTCAGTTTTCTTAATCATGATGTTCAAGTCTTCAACATTATCACAGATTTTGTAGTTTTGATCCAACAAATTGTCACCAAAGTAGTATGTTTCTTTATAGTTGTAGTCTTTTCTATTCTTGTAGTCATTTCCATTTTTGCTTATTTTGAAGTTATATTTTGGATACAGAAAATTTAGCAACATTAAATCCTCCTGAAAAAATGGGATTTAAAAATATTTTTAGTATTTATTTATTTTGAGGGAGACACAGAGTGCAAGCAGGGGAGGGGCAGAGAGAGAGGGAGATACAGAAACCGAAGCGGGCTCCGGGCTCTAAGCCATCAGCACAGAGCCCAATGAAGGGCTCAAACTCACAAACTGTGAGATCATGACGTGAGCCGAAGTCAGGCACTTAACCGACTGAGCCACCCACGTGCCCCCTAAAAACTGGGATTTTCATCCTTTTCTGCATTACTCTTCATCTCTAGGCATACTTTCTTACCTAACATATCGTTCATATGGTACTATTATACAACACACATAGAGACACATACATTATAATATTTCTATTACCTTTCTGCTCTGCTCTGCTCTCATGTAGACCATTGAGAGAGTGATTATTGACATAGTGGGGTAAATATCTACCATGTTTATTACTGTTTTCTATTTGTGGCTCTTGTTCTGTCACTATTTTTGTCTTTCAGTATTTTTCTGCTTTTTTGTGACTTTAACTGAGCTTTTTATATGATTCTCTTCTTCTCTCCCTTCTTAGTATATTGTCTGGGCTTTCTTTTTCATTTTTTAACAGTTGCTCTAGAGTTTACAATATATATTTACAACTAATCCAAATGTCCTTTCAAATAATATTGTACCGTACCACTTCACAGATAGTATAAGTCCCTCGAAATAACAAAATAAGCCTAATTCCTCCCTCTCTTGCTTTCCTTGTGTCGTTGCTGTCACTCATGTCACTTATATATAAGAATACATAGGCATATATCTATATATATGTTATATATACCAAGATACATACATTAGCATACATAATCAAATACACTGTTGGCACTGTAATTTTGAAGCAAATGTTATCTGTTAGATGAATTAAGAATAAGAAAAATTGGGGCACCTGGGTGGTTCGTTAGGTTAAGTGACTTCATCTCAGGTCATGATCTCACAGTTCATGAGTGCAAGCCCTGAGTCAGGCTCTGCGTTGAAACCTCAAAGCCTGGAGTGTGCTTCGGATCCTGTGTCTCCCTCCTCTCTGCCCCTTCCCCTGCTCCTGTTCTCTCTCTCTCTCTCAAAAATAAACATAAAAAAATAAGAATAAGAAAAATCAGCACACATGTGTTTTTCACCTAAAAATTGCACTAGGCGGATTATCAGAACTGAAACTGCTTTACATCTGTGCTCTCCGGAAGGGCTAGTACATCCATAACCCTTTGTTTTTTCACAATGTGTAGCAGGATGTTAAAATGAAACATTTCCTAAGAACGTCAAGTGATTTCAAAAGCTGATATAGTACGTGCCAAAAAAATTTGCTAAAACCACATGATAACCTATTTTTTGAAGAGTTAAATAGAAAATGAAAAAAACCTTCATTGTTGTTAAATAAAACATCATTTAAACTCCATCAGCTTAAGAAAACATTTTAACAATTCTTCCTTTGCCTGTATTATGCTCCAAAATATAATTATAAAAGATTTTTTGCCTTGAAACAATTATAAGCAAGGAAAACTGGAAGAGAAACTCTAAATTGTTTTTCATTCCTTGCTAAATACTAATAAAAACATTTTGCTGTAAGAAACCTAGTATTGTGAGTGAGATTGAGAGCTGGAGGATTTTGGAATGTGTCAGTATGCTACTGAGGAAATTACACCATACATGGATGATATAAAAAGAATGAAGTTCTTAGCTCAGCTTGGGTTCAACTCTCAAAATGGCCAAGTTTAACTTTAGGACTAAAAACAGTCTGCTTCTGATCTGATCATGAGCCAGATCCCAACCGATCTTTCAATCTCTAGCTATAATAAACCCTGGATCATTCCTAGCATTGCTCATTAACTATTGTATATTTGCTCAATTCCTTCGTTTTAAAGTGCATTTTGGGTTGCCTGGGTGGCTCAGTCGGTTAAGTGTCCAACTCTTGATTTTGGCTCAAGTTGTGGTCTCAGAGTCATGAGATCGAGTTCCAAGACTAGTACTACCCTGGGTGTGGAGTCTGATTAATATTCTCTCTTTCTCCCTCTTCTTCTAACCTCTTGCCACTGCTCATGGATTCTCTCTCAAAAAAAAAAAGAAAGAAAGAAAGAAAGAAAGAAAGAAAGAAAGAAAGAAAATGCATTTTGTCCAGTCTGTCTTTGATGAAATCTGAGTAATTCTTCAAGATCTAAACGTAATGCCACCTCCATTCTAAGGCCATCTAAAATCCTTTGGAATATAATGAATTGTTGCTCTTGTAGACAACCAAGCAGTTCATTTGTAACATTACTTAACACCCACCACATCTTACTTTATGCTATAATATTTGCCCCCAAGATCCACCAAGAGTGAGAACTTTGATTTGCTCTTTAAATATCCAATAGCAATGGGTCCTACATTTGGATTATATGTACCAGTAAAATGTGCCTCAAGTGTTGCAGGAAAAAATGTATTCTCATCCGATTTTAATAATATCAAAGAAAGAAAATTTTAAAAGGACATCCAATGTCACCAAGGCGGTAATATGGGTAAATTTTTGTACAATATTAGGAAGGACAATATATAAGTTTATATTGAAAGATAAAGTTCCCATAAAAATGTGATTGGTTAAAAAGAATACGGTAGCATTACATGGCATGTGAAAGGAAATGGGGGATTAAAATTTTCAATATGAAATTTTACTTTCTGATATTTAACAGTTTTTGATTGCCATATTAGTGCTATCTTTCGATAATTTAACACCATTTTAATTTTTGTTAATTTAACAAGATTTTTGATATTGTATAAAAAGTGAATGTACAACCATCAAAGCAGTACTTAGTTTTTACCACTGTTATTGCCAAAGAGCCAATTTCACACAAATAGAATGGTGAAGATAGAATTGACACTATTAACGTCTTTTTGTCCCACCCAGAAATTTCTGAAAATGTTTGTAGCATTTGCCATCTTTTTAAAATGCGACGCTGGTTCTGACTTCTTTGCTTTATTTTTAATAGGAATTCACAGTTGACTTGGTATTTTTCTATTATTTTATTTAGAGCAAACCCCAATTATAAAAGCAACAAGCCCCCATCCCCAATCTGCCCACACGGTAGAGAAACAGAGAAAAAAAAAGTAACTGCATGAATAGGAACAAAACACTAGTGATTATCTGGAAATGATAGTACTGGGGGAAACACACACACACACACACACACACACCATATGCGTATTTTTGTTATGAAAAATTATTTTTTTAAAAGAATACTTATATTATTAGCAAGAGTAGTTCTTTAACAGGGAGGCAGGAAGACAAGAGCAAGAAAAATTAAAGAACAAAACAACAACCAAAGCTGTCCCGGGACGAGGCGCAGCACGGAGCGAGGCTGCCGCGGGCCGCCACCGCACGCACAGGTGCGCGAGGAGGGGTCTCCGGAGCAGGACAGGGAGCGCAGTGCGCAGGCGGCGCCTCCTGGCTTCCAGGCGCGGGCGCAGGCGCGGGCACCGCACGCACCCGCTGCGCGCCTCGCCTCTCACGCTGCGCTCCCTGGCCTCGGCGAAGCTGGCGAAGACCCCCGCGCTCCGAGCCGGGAGGGGAAAATGCTTTCGGTTTCGGCCCTCCCCATCTCCACCCATGCCTGCATGGCTGTAATATCCGGCGGCTGTCCTGCTTCCAAAGGGAACAGTTAGTTTCCTGAGGAGCCAGATGCTGGCGGAGCGCGAGAGGGGCGAGCGAGCGAGAGCAGCTGAGAACCTGTCCCCTGACCGCAGCGACAGCGCCACGTAAGTTCGCTCCTATACTTGGCTTTCCGCGCACGTTTCGCCTAACAGACTAACAACACACAACACAACACAGGCCCAGGCGCAGGCTCCGCGCCCCCCGCGGGAGGCCGGCACGGGGCGCTTTGCTCCCTCAGCTCAGCGAGTCCGCGTCAACCCGGGAGCCTGGGGGGCGGGGTGGCGACAGCACGCGCGCCGGGTCCCGGGAGGTGCTGCTTCCGCAGAGTCACAGGGAGCCCGGTGCGGGAATGGACCCGTGCATGCGGGCCGCTGAGGTGCGGAATGGGGCTCCGTAGCCTTCCTCCCGCTGGGGGCCAGACCCCCGACTCCTCCCCGCGGGGGCGCTGGGTGAGGTCCCTCCCCCTTCCTCTGTGTCCTGCCTGCCACCTGCTGGGCGCCGGGGTAAATAGCCAGGATGGTCCTTATGTCCCCTTCAGCTTCTATCCCAGAAGGTTGTGTCTTGGCGTAGGTTTGTACTAGTCATAGTTAATCTTCCATAGATACAGCAGAGATGTATGGAGTAGTTCAGTCTCACGCTAATCGATTGTTAAAAGTAATTCTAAGGTTTAAGCCTGTTTGTTTATCTTGCTCTGTTTATAAATGTGTGTTCCATGCACAAACTACATCAAAATATCTTACGGTATTTGTTGAAAATGTAGATTTTGGACATTTTTATCATTACTTCAGATGATTCTTATAGACAGTAATTTTTGGGAACCATTGACCATCTAACTGCATCTAATAGAACTATCTCATTCTACTTATTTAATTTGGATTTAAAGTCGTCTTAGCTTGGACACCTCAGTCCTGCTTTCTGTCCGTGTCTGCTGCAATGCAAGCTCACAGTGACTCCTGAATGGGAGAAGAGTCACTGTGTCTGTCCAGAATGGTCCATCACATGCATTTAGAATTCTACCTTCTCTGTCTTCTCAGATAGTTTTACTTACATAGCGGTTACAACAAACCAGCCATGGTTTTAGGTTGCCATAAATGTCATGAATTATTTAATACCTCCGGTGACCTGTGATGTGGTCACCATTAGTATTCTAGTCTTATGGAAATACTAGTAGAAAAGAAATAGGCACAAAGAGATTGCGGTGTGGGTTTGTTAGTTTGTTTTTGTTTTTGGGTTGTTTGTTTTTTGTGGTCCAACAACTCGTACAGAATGGATCCAGTATTTGAACCCAGGCAGTCAGGCTCTAAACACAGTATATCATGGTGCCTCTCTTCACTGTCATTCTTGTTGCTGTTCTAATATTACTTGTACTGGAGCTCACCCTCTCTATTACCAATGCCTTCAGGTAGCTTTGTTTTATAAGCTAAAAGTCCATGAGTATTTGTTGTGCAGTTAATAATTTTTTGTTTATGCAGGAAATAAATGGACAATGTCTAATTTCACAAAATGTAGAGGCAAAATAGAATCTTGAGAAGTATATGAAAGAGTATTGCTTATCCTGAAGTTATGCTTAGTTGCTCTTTAATATTTCATTTAGTGTCTCAAATGAGGTAAGAGGGTTGTTGTTATGGGTCAGCGATAGTGTGTCCCAGATGAGACGGGACTGTGTTTGTATTACACACATTCATGATGATGGTATAGGAATGGTATGCATAGCTCTCTCCTGAGCGTGAGAGTGTCTTCTTCGTGGGTCCAGGACTGCCTGAATGACTGTCAAAGAAACGCCACCTTGGACAGAGAGCTGGAAACAGTATGGAACACTGTTGTTCAACACTGTCACAGCGAACATAAAGGGAGAGTCAAAGCTCTATGACTGATCTCTGTCCCTTTATCTCATGAAACACTCCACTCATTGAGAGGAAAATATTCAAACTTACCCACATGTTGGACTCTGTCAGATCTGGACAGAACCTCAAACATCCACACTACTAGTGCGTTTCTCTGTAAGCATGTCAACAAAAATAAAACATTATAAAGCCTAGAAATGTCCTTTTCTTCCAGTTAAATAAATACTGGAACCATATCTTTCTCTAGTCACTATAAAGCAGTATTTCTATTCAGCTTTAAGGAAGAGCTCCATTCTTCAGGGTTCTCTCATATCACTCAGCTGTCCACCCAGGCTCCCCTTTTACTTGGACACCATCCTGTCCAGATGTCTATCATGGCATTTCTCTACTTATGCTGCAATGAATGATTATTGCCTCTCTTTTCCAATATACCATAAGGTCTTGAGAAATAATTACAGTAACTGGAATCTGAGCTAAAGTGATATGTGCATACTCAATTATCCAGGAGATATTCCTTGAAGGAAGGTAACCTCACCTCCTTCCTGTTTTCTTCTTTTGCTGGATAGAAGGCACATGTGATGGTGGGTCAGCTTATACCATGAGGTGGCATTGTTAAAAGGTGGCTAAGCAGGGGTGCCTGGGTGGCTCAGTCGGTTGAGCATCTGGCTCTTGATTTCGGCTCAGGTCGTGATCTCCCAGTTGTGAGATCGAGCCCCGAGTCGGGTTCCATGCTGGGCATGGAGCATGCTTGAGATTCTTTCACTTCCTCTCTCTCTGCCCCTTTACCACCTCTGAAAAAAAGATGGAAAAATGGCTAAGCAAGAAATACAAGGAACCGGTGCCCCTGATAACTTTGTAAGGTATAATCTTAATCTTTGTACACTTGTGAGAAAGAGTAGTACACGTTCAGTTTTTTAAACAATGGCTTTCTAGGGCTTTTCTTTTGCTCACAGATGAACCAAAGCCTAGCTGATATAGATTCTAAGACACTTTGAAGGTTGAGACTCTATCTCATCCATTTTTATATCCCCAGCATTGAGCATGGCATCAGGTTTATCAAATATATAATGGATTAGATGTTTAGGTAATGAATTATGTAATAAATTAGACTGGATGTCAGACTTATGCCTTTTACAAAAGGTGACATGAACTGAAGTTTCCAATGAGACACACACCCTGTAAATAGATGAGTTGGTCTGGAAATAGATTGGTGACTTGATGATGATGCAAGAAAAACAGCAGCTGTTCAGATCATGCTCTCTGTTCAGAATCTTCCTTTCCACTAGGAAACTTACATGTTTTTTAAATGTATATTTGAGGAAGTTAATTCTGACAGGTAAGTTCTTGGAATAGATAGTACAGCAAGATCACTATTCACCTCCTACTTTTGCCACTGACTGACCGTAAAGCCTCTACCAATCTTCTGGCTCAAGTATCTGTAGTGCCATTACTTCATCTCGTAAGAAAAGATAAAATTCTTCAAATTTCAGGGATTTTTACCAAGGCTTTTCATGCAGAGGGATTCACGAGCAATAATATTATTTTTAGAGAACTGAGTCATTGGAGACAAGTAATATGTTTGTGCCATCATTGATTTCACTAGGGATTATGGGTATGCTGGACAAAGAGGTCTGTGATTTGCCAATTCCAGGCTATGTACTTTTCCCTTTGAAATGTACAAAAAGTTTGAAGTAAATATGGATGGTCCTTGAATAACCATTAAAGATGACTTTGGGATCTTCCATTCTACTGAGAGGCTCTTCTGCATTGCAGGTTACCATGGCAACTGAACCCATCATGACGGCACCCATTTGTCTAGTGGAAAACCAGGAAGAGCAGCTGAACCTGAATCCAAAAGCATTATGGATTCTTAACAATATTTCACAGCCTGTGGTGGTGGTGGGCATTGTAGGGCTGTACCGGACAGGAAAATCCTACCTGATGAACCGCCTGGCAGGACAGAACCACGGTGAGTGTTGTCGGGATCAGGGCCATTTGCTTGGAACCAGTAATAGTGCAAGTTTGCCTCTTCTGATATCATCTTAGGGAAAAGACTGACTCTGCCCAATGAAGAAAATTTATAATATTTACCATCTAATTAACAACCTCTACTCCATCTTTCCATAAAACCTCTCTTCTCCAATAACGAAGAACCATTTTTCACACCCTATCAAAGACCAACCTCACTAGTCCTCTGGATTCCATCCTCTCTTCTGCTCAGTTCAGCTTCTGCTACTACTTTATTTCTTTCCCCTGCATCACTTTTGCCAAAACTATAATGTCATTCCAAGAAGCTTCAAATGTAGTTTAATATATCTTGTTTTTGAAAGTAGAGGAAAAGAAAGGAAGGGAAAAAGGGAAATATCTTTTCACCCTGTATCTCCATAGAGCTACCATTTTATTTTTCTGCTCCATGTTGTAGCAAATTTTCATAAGTTATAACTCCTTCTCTCTCTCTTTTTTTAGTCTTTTCAAATATGTGAACTATAACACATGCATAAGGGTGCCTAAAACACAATGTGCAATAAAATAAATAAAGTGAACACCTGTGTAATCATGGCTTGAGTAAAAAAATAAATCATTGTTGATACCCAAAGGCCCAAGTCATACACTCTCATATTCTCACTAGTTCTAAACAATATTTTGATTTTCATGATACTTTTTTCTTTACTTTTAAAAAATAGTTTTATAGTCTATATTTGCATTTAAAAATTTTTTGTAATGTTTTTATTTATTTTTGAGAGACAGACAAAGCATGAGCGGGAAAGGGGCAGAGAGAAAGTAAGACACAGAACCTGAGGCAGGCTCCAGGCTCTGAGCTGTCAGCACAGAGCCCGGCAAAGGGCTCAAACTCACAAACCGTAAGATCATAACCTGAGCCAAAGTCAGACGCTTAACTGACTGAGCCACCCAGGCGCCCCAGTCTGTTTGCATTTCTGAAGCACACTTTATCTTGGCTTGATTTTAAAGTTGCTATCAGTAGAATTAAGTTTTATGTACTCTTTGATGTCTTACTTCTTTTGTTCAACAAGAAGTTTAGAAGATTTATCCATTTTTTAGCATGTAGCTATAATTTCCTTATTTCACTGCACTATAGTATCTTTTCTCTTTTATGAACAGAGTTGTCTTAGATATTCTTATAATTTTACCCTGATGCACATATACACAGATTTCTCTTACATAATATATCCTGAAGTGGAATATCTGTGTCAAAGAGTATGTGTTTCTTCAGGATTTCCAGATAGTATCAATGGCTTTTTCAACTTTCTCTTTAAGCTACATATTTATTAGCAGCAGTTAAGAATTCCCAAGCCCTAAGAAGAAATGTTTAACTTTTACTGCTGTGATGACTGGTTGTGTATCATGTACCTCACTATAAATAAGGTTGAGCACATTTCACGTATTATATGCCATTTTTATTTCCTGTTTTGTTAAATGCCTACTCAAGTCTTTTTAAAAATTGTAATTGAGTTGTCTTATTTAGTTCTTACCAATTTTTAGGAGAATCTTCCTCTGGTCCCATTAGTCATTAGTCATTTCTTTCTATGTAGATCATGAAGCCATTGTTTTCCAAATATCTTACCTTCTTTCTTGTTCAGCCTCACTAGGTGTTGAACTTCAGTCCACTAAACTCTAAAGATCCCTGTACATCCATGTTGCTTTCCTCTCTTCTCTTTCAGGCTTCCCCTTGGGTTCCACAGTGAAGTCTAAAACCAAGGGCATTTGGATGTGGTGTGTACCCCACCCCTCTAAGCTGAACCATACCCTGGTCTTTCTGGACACTGAGGGTCTAGGTAATTTGGAAAAGGTAAGGAAAAGTCATGAGGGAATCTGCTCTTGACTGTACTTCATTTGCTACCTCAATTCAAATTGTGTTACCTATATCCTGCAAGCTATAAACCCACTTATGAATATGAGACTAAGTTATTTTACCCATGGAAAATGTCCCCTTAGTTCCTTGGTCAGCTCAAATATTTGGGTATATTAGAGCAACATCTTCTTACTTTTAACAGTTGGATAAACATACAGTTTAATAACTACTTAACCAAATAGTTGAATTTCAGGGCTCTGTGCTAAGTACTACAGACACTACAGTAAATAAGGCAAATGGCTAGAGCCTGGCTAGGGAAAGAGCATGTACACAATGTGACCAGTACAGGGTGCCATGCATAGATGTAGGCAGCTAATCCAGTCCTATGGCTTGGAGAAAGATTCCTAGAAGAAATAATGTCTAAACTGTAACCCCTGAGGCCAGTGGGAACTACCAGTTCAGGTATGTGGGAATGATGGAGTTAGAAGTAGGAGCTGTTAAATAGGGTTTCAGTAAAATAATTTATTTAAATCCTCTTCAGACAAACCTTCAGCTACACCAGAAGCATTGATGAAGGGTTTTAGTTAAAGTCTCTGGTTTTGGAGATTACCTCTTCTCTAACTTCTATAAAAGAATGAACTTGACTCACTGAAGTTATTTTACCTGAGATAATCTTAGTATTTTGTTTTTAAATATTAAGTGTGATAAACAAATTGTTTATCTTTCTTATTTTACATTATTCTGAGTCTATATTCAAGTAGCAATGGTAAATATCTGGTTTCCATAATTGTGGGGAGAAAGTATTCAGAGATTTTGTGCTTAGCTTTAAAGTTCTCAATAATAATTTAAGTATAAAACCAAAATGAAATATGCAGCCAAGAATTCTTTATCCAGCAAGCCTGTCATTCAGAATAGAAAGAGAGAGAAAGAGTTTCCAGATACACGAAAACTAAAGGAGTTTGTGACCACTAAACCAACCCTACAAGAAATTTTTAGGGGGACTCTCTGAGTGGAGGAAAAAAAGAAAAGAAGACCAAAGCAACAAAGACTACAAAAGACTAAAGAACATCACCAGAAACACCATCTCTATAAGTATAACACAATGGCACTAAATTCATATCTTTCAATAATCACTCTGAATGAAAATGGACTAAATCCTCCAATTAAAAGATAACAGGGAGAAGGGGCACCTGGGTGGCTCAGTCGGTTAAGCATCCAACTTCGGCTCAGGTCATGAGCTCGCAGTTTGTGAGTTCGAGTTCCACATCAGGCTCTGTGCTGACAGCTCAGCACCTGGCATGCTTCACATTCTGTGTCTCCCTCTCTCTCTGCCCCTCCCCTATTCATCCTCTGTCTCTCACTGTCTGTCAATAATAAACAAATGTTAAAAAAATTTTTTAAAAAGATAACAGGGTATCAGAATGGATTTACAAACAAACAAACAAACAAGATTCATCTATATACTGCCTATAAGAGACTCATTTTTAGGCCTAAAGACACCTGTAGATTGAAAGTGAGGGGATGGAGAGCCATCTATCATACTACTAGATGTCAAAAGATATTTGGAGTAGCCATCCTTATATCAGACAATCTAGATTGTAAAACAAAGATTGTAACAAGAGATGAAGGGCATTATATCATAATTAAGGGGTCTATCCATCAAGAACATTTAACGATTACAAATATTTATGCCCCCAAATTGAAAGCACTTATTATATATAAATAATTAATTACAATCATAAAGAAACTCATTGATAATAATATAGTAATAGACAGCAATGGACAGATCATCTAAAGAAAATCAACAAGCAAACAATGGCTCTGAATGACACACTAGATTGGACTGGATGACTAAATCTATTCAGAACATTCCATCCTAAAGCAGCAGAATACACATTCTTCTCAAGTGCACTTGGAACATTCTCCACATTCTATCAACTCTTTGACATGCACCAGTTTTCACCATGTAGCCATCATATCCCTGGCACATACAGTCACTTCTTGCTCTGAAGTTGCACAATATTTGTTTCCACACAAGAGATTGTAATCTTGGTTACATTTATATGTTGACATCTGTCCCTTCATAAAGTCTTCTTGAGTGCAGGGACTCTCATGTGGACCTTTGCATCCTTACAACCAAATGCAGTGTGTGGCATTCGTAGGTGCCTAAAGAGTAGTTGTTGAACAACATTTGTGTTGCAAATATAGAAAATACGAAGAAAAATTTGTTAGAGGAATAATTGCTGACATTATTGTATACATACTGTCTTCTAGGCACTGCATTAAACATTCTTCACATATTGACAGTGCCATTCACTTCTTTTAATAGCTAAGATACTGTGGCTCTGAGAAGGGACTATATTAATATTAAAAATGAGGTTGAATTTATTATTGTCTTCAAAACTTGTATTCTGCCTTACTATTCAGCAATATAAAATGACAAAATAATGAAAACCTGAATGAGTGAATAAATGAATGAATGGATAAAGAGCAGCCTTCTAAGTCTCTTGTCTAATGTGCTTTTCAGGAAGACTGGAAGAATGACTCCTGGATCTTTGCCCTGACTGTGCTTCTGAGCAGCACCTTGATCTACAACAGCGTGGGCACCATCAACCACCAGGCCCTGGAGCAGCTGCAGTATCCTTCCAGGGACAAACCACCAAGTTTTATTAAATTTACAGGAATGGCAACTCAGACAGTCATCTTTCCTGTGACTTAGTTGTCATGGTTAAAGAAGGGGGTGAGGGGAGGCCCAGAACATAAATTAGTTAAAATGTATTTCTGTCTGAGATCTGGAAATTGTGGTGTAAAGTATTTTTTCCTTAGCTAAGCTCCCACAGCTATATGACCGAACTAACACAGCTAGTCAGGGCAAAGTCCTCCTCAGAGTACAATGGGGTAGAGGACTCTGCCAAGTTTGTGAGTTTCTTTCCAGACTTTATTTGGGCTTTACGAGATTTCGCACTGGAAATGAAGATAAATGGATACTCCATAACTGAAGATGAGTACCTGGAGGACGCCTTGAAGCTGCTTCCAGGTCTCAGAGTATGGCTTAAATGGTGGAAGGTTTTTTAAATTGGTGGAATCAGCTGAGCCCTGTCATTCAGCATTTGATATACAGGTTTATTTGAATTTGGATTGAAGGCATTGCTAATGGTGATTGGGTTTTGTGAGTTATTATTACTTTAAAATCTCCAGCAATTGGAGCTTAAGGTCACTAAAGAAATTTAGGGCTCTGTATTGGATCAGATAACTTAATGCTAATTAATGTCATGAAAAAATCTCCAGATTGCAATCAGTGCTATAATTTTTGAGACCCACATACTTCTATGGGTTGTTAAGTGTTCTTCCTGTTCTTTATTTAAAAGAGAAAAAAAGCTCATCAGATTGGAAGTTGCTAGACAATATCACAATGAAATTAATTACCTTATTTTTGAAATAAATTTCAATACTAACAGTAACATAGTAATTGAAATAGTAAAATAGTAAGTATATTTTAATAGTAAAATATATTTTACTAGTGCCTAGAGAGTTATAGTCTTTACAGAAAGGATATTTTTTACACTAATAGGTCCAGAAAACAATGTTGACATACCTTTCCAGTAAAACTGTCAGTCCTTCATGTTACCTTTCTTATAACATCATCCTTTTCATTTTGTAGCCTTATACAATATGCTATTTTAATATTAATGAATTTGTTACATGCATTACATTTAGCAGAGAGGATAATAGAAGGCATCTATAGGGAATATCCATTTTTATGTTTTCATTCATTAATTCTTTTATTAAACAGCTGATATGTGCCACAGAGTTGCTCTGTAATTGTTCTATGAAGTCTGAATTAGTCTATTATAGGGAAATGATGAGGTCTCAAATTACATTTAGATTGATGTATACTTTAGAGATTTCAGTTACAGGAATCTCTAAACATATTTGTGGTATGATATGATTTTGGCTTATGCTTATAAAAGTTTTTTTTACTGACATCGACATCTGTTTTCTTCCTGACATTTCCCCAACAAAATGTTACCCTTTTGCTCTGACATCATTTCAAGGCCCATATTTCTTACTATTTTTTTTAATATTTATTTATTTTTGAGAGTGAGCAAGCAGGGAAGGGGGAGAGAAGGGTGGGGGGACAGAAAATCTGAAGTGGGCTCCATACTGACAGCAGAGAGACTGATATATATGGGGTTTGAACTCATGAATTGTGAGACCATGACCTGAGTTGAAGTCGGATGCTCAACTGACTGAGCCACCTAAGTGTCACAAGGCCTATTATTTCATTTTTGCCATGGGAATAATAGGATCAGAAAAGTACCTCTGACCCTTTTTTTCCTTTTTTTTTTTAAATTCAGGTACAGTTGACACATATTGTTACACTAGTTACAGGTGTAGAACATAGTGATGGGACAACTCTATATATTATGCTATGCTCACCACAAGTGTCGCTACCATGTATCACCATACAACACTATTACAGTGCCATTGTCTATGCCTTTCATCCCCATGACTTCTTCATTCCATAACATGAAGCCTGTACCTCCCACTCCTCTTCAACCATTTTGCTCATTCCCCCAACCCCATCCTTTCTGCAACCACCAGTTTTTTCTCTATATTTCTGGGCCTCTGACTCTTCTTAATCAATCATTAAACATTTATTAAATATTTGATCCATGGGACTCCATAAAAATGCTAAGGAAACTTTCCTAAGATTCTTCTTTTGGGCTGAATGCCTCTCCTTTCTCTTGACTCTTAATTCTATTCAAGGAATTTTCCTTAACTTTGGTAAGTCAGCCCAAGATTGATTTGCAAAACACATGATTAGAATAAAGGAGATTTACAGGCATAGGTGCTGCAATCATGCAAAGATTCCTGGAAATGAAGTCCTCACCCCATTACCTGAAGGCTGCCTTTCGGTGATCAACTGTTTTCTACATTTGTAGGCACAAATCCCAAAATCCAGAATTCCAACATGTCCAGAGAGTGCATCAGGCAATTCTTCCCAAAACGGAAGTGCTTCATCTTTGACCGGCCTTCGAATGACAAAAATCTCTTGGTCCATATTGAGAATGTGCCAGAAGACCAGCTGGACAGTAGTTTCCGGGAGCAATCAAACAAATTCCGTACCTATATTTTCACTCATACAAAGACCAAGACTCTAGGAGAGGGAATCATTGTTACTGGGAACCGTGAGTCACCTTTGTTCCAAAGCATGTCTCTGTATCAGTGTGCGTGGTGGGGCTTTGAGTATACTCTGCGTTTGTCAGTAACTTTGTTGACATCTGTGTGTAAGTATGGAGAAGCAGATATTTATGCCATGAAAAGATATCCATACATGTTTCTTAATTAGTCTCCCTACATGAGGGTTTGCTGAGACTTCATATATCTTAAGACCCTAATCCTCTAATTATAAAAAGCAAGATGGAGTTAAAGAGAGAATATCTGTAGATTGAGAAATCCTATGGGATAACTTCTTTTCTTTAAATATATAGTAGATAGTTTATAAATTTACATGAGTCAGATCATAAATAGGAAGTTATAAGTTCCTCTAAGCCCACTGAGAAGGAAAATTATGTCTGATCTTATCTACAAGGGCATGTTTCATGGGTATGTGACTTATGCAGTCCTGTGTGGAGATGGGCTCACACTCTCTCTCTTTTTTGTTTTGTTTAAGTTTATTTATTTATTTTGAGAGAGAGAATTCTAAGCTGTCAGCACAGAGTCTGATGTGGGACTTCAACTGACAAACCATAAGATCATGACCTGAGTGGAAATCAAGAGTTGACTGCTTAACCAGCTGAGCCACCCAGGAGCCCCTCTATCCCTATCTTGAATTCTTGATCATTTTCAACTAGGAACCCACATTTTTATTTTGTACTGGGAAACACAAATTATGTAGCTGGTCTTATTTGTGTATACTGTTTCACCCATATAATCTATTCCCTTTTATTCTCATTGAATGGGAAATTATTTTTCCAGTGACCCATGAACATATTGGTTGTAATCGGTAATTTAAATTATAATATGAAGAAATGGAGAACAATAAAAGAAAGAACAGGAAAACAGTAATGTTGTTAGAAAGGAATAGGTTCCCAAAGAAGAGAATTAAATTTCCTTTTAAATAAGGTAGGGTTTTTTGTGATCCTAGGATGATGTTCCATAAAAACTGGAAGCCAGTCTTTGAGACCTACGTATTTATCCTCAAACTTCCTGGTGTATTTAGGGCTGGGGACTCTGTTGAAAGCCTATGTGCATGCCATCAGGACGGGAGAAGTTCCTTGCTTGGAGAACGTGGTGACAACACTGGCCCAGCGTGAGAACTCAGTGGCCGTGCAGAAGGCAGCTGACCACTACAGCGAGCAGATGGCCCAGCGAGTGAGGTTCCCCACAGACACGCTCCAGGAGCTGCTGGATGTGCATGCGGACTGTGAGAGGGAAGCCATTGCAGTCTTCATGGAGCATTCCTTCAAGGATGACAAGCGGGAGTTCCAACAAAAGCTTGTGGTAATGTGTCTTATAGTAAAAATCCCATGGTAATTTATCACTCCTGATTTCTTCCCTTCTGAAGTGATGCTGAGAGCCTATATTTTTTATTAAATAGCTCATCTTTTTACCATGGTAGAAGGAGCCTGGATTGTTGTGAGACAGGGCTCTGTGGACCCACAGTTCACTCTTTTACTATAACATAGGGCAATTCATTAATTTTCTCTGTATCAGAGAAATTGCTGCATTAAAAATTGCCATGAATTCACCAGTTTAAAACAACAAATATGAATAAACTCACCAATCTGTAGACCAGAAGTCTGGCGTGGAAGGGATGTGTGCTCTGCTCATGATATCAGAAGGCTAAAAACAAGGTGTCAGCCTGACAGAGTTCTCATCGGCAGGCCTCTGAAGAGCCTCCAGTTCATTAAAGTTGGCATATGCAATCCCTTGGATTGCAATTTACAAATTTAAGGGAAAAAGTTCTGTTTTTATATCTTCACACACTAGAATCCTTAGTGGAAGAATTCATTAAGGATTCCAAACTCTGTTCAGAGTATTCTTCAGTCATCACTGGGTGGTTGCTTTTCTTTGTACACAAAATCTGTTTTAGCAACCCAAATCCTCTAAGGAAATGCTACTTCCGGCCACAATTCAACTTTCTATTGTTTATATGGTTGGGTCATTGCTAATCATACTACAGTAGAAGGAAAATTGGAGTTTATGTCTTCCAGCCCCATCATTTTATAGATGATAAGCCTGAATCCAAGGAAGTTAAGGGGCTTTCCACAAACAACACAGAATTGATCAGAATTAGGACAAAAAGTTTCTTGACTCCTGGTCCATTCCATGTTCCAGTCTACTCATAGGTCATCAGGATGCTTTTTCTAAGAGGATGACATTGGACTTTCCTTTCTAACAGCTTCTTTATGTTGGATTTCTCCGCCATTTCTCTGGCAGGACACCATAGAGAAAAAGAAGAAAGATTTCTTGCTGCAGAATGAAGATGCATCCGTCAAATATTCCCAGGCAAAGCTTAAGCAGCTTTCATATCCCTTGATGAAAAACATTTCAAGAGGAACTTTCTGTGTTCCTGGAGGACACAGTCTCTACATAGAAGCAAAGAACAAAGTTGAATGGCACTATCACCTAGTGCCCAGGAAAGGGGTTAAGGTGAGGAATCAAGAGGGAGGGATAGTCGTCAGAACCCTAGAGTCAAGGAGTGTTTGTTGCTTTTACTGAAAATCTAAGATCATAATACCATTTTCGTGGAGAAAACAGAGCTGGGGTGATATCTCCACACTTTTAGTTTTTATCCACAGTAGTTATATATTGTTGAAGAGACTGGAAATATATTTTCAGTATTATGGGAATTCTGGATTAAAGAGAACAATTTTTCCTTATCAAATAATGTGGTCATTTTTTGGCTAAATATAGAGGATGCAAAGAGTAAACACACAACTTTTGTTCTCATGATGATGATATTACCCAAAATGAAAACAAATAATTGGGCAAATATATAATTATTATACTTTTATGAACAGATAGTAAAATAATGGTAATGATTATTGATGATAATAATAATTATAATATTGGCAGATGGGGCCCCTGGGTGTCTCAGTAAGTTGAATGTCCAATTCTTGATTTCAGCTCAGGTCATGATCTCATGGTCATAAAATTGAGCCCTGCATTGGGCTCCATGCTGGGTGTGGAGCCTGCATACGATTCTCTCTCTCTCCCTGTCCCTCTGCCTCTCCCCTGCTTGCATTCTCTCTCTCTCTCTCTCTCTCTCTCACTCTTTCTGTCTCTCTCTCAAAAAAAAAGCTAGCAGGCATGTCCAGCACCCCCTTACTATGCCATGCATATAGTAAGCACCCTATAGTTAGGTATTTTGATTGGATTGTCAATTTAATGCTCAGAATATTATTATAACTTAGATACTATAGTTAAGCAGTTGAGAAATGTGATACACAAAGAAGTAAACAAGTTGCCCAGAGTTATACTACCAGCAAGTGGGAGCTGGGAGAGCAGCTCAGGGTAATTGGCCATCCTCAAACCTGGAAATGCAGCTTAGCAAAGCACTCTGGAAGAACACTAAGAGTTACAGAATGAAGTATTATCCTAGTTAAGAAAGGGTAGATGAGCATCCTGGCAGAAAAGAGATTGAACAAATGTTTGAGAAAACAGGAGTCCCTGTTTATACACATTGAAGTCTACTGGGTGGCACCTGGGGTGGATAGTAGAAGGCTTTACTGGAGAGGATGGAGGGCTACAAAGGGGGCTGTGATGGAAGGTTTCACGTCTCACAGAATCACTCAGAATTTATATTGGAGCCATGGAAGGAAGGTTAAGCAAATGCAAAATTGGCAAGGCCAGATTTGTGACTTTGTAGAACACTAATTTCCCCAAAAAGACAATATGTGTACTGCATGAGATGTCTCTGCTCCTTGTTTCCTTAGGCAAATGAAGTTCTCCAGGACTTCTTACAGTACCAGCTGGCAATAGAGAAATCCATCCTGCAGGGAGATGAAGCCCTCACCTGTCAGGAGAAAGCGCTCGCAGGTACAGGTGCAGGACTGAACTCATAGCACAGTGGGTGGGTTCCTGCACTACCTCCAGACAAAGATGAGGGCAAAACCTGCATGAAACAAAGAGCTTCCTCTCCTTCTGTGGAACAGCACTGCTAAATATACATATTAACAATCAGAGTTGTCTTTTTATATCAGGCAGAGAAGGAGGGCCATCTCCAACATATTCTGAAATGTGCTTTTAGTCACCCAAGTAATTCGGAGGCTTCTCAGCTTTCTTTTCAAAGTCAGTTTCGTGTCTGTGGTAAGCAATAGAATCAGACCTGACCGTTGCTTTCTTCTGCCTCTCAAACATGTGTGAAACAGCTGAGCGGGCTAAGAAGGAGGCAGCTGAGAAGGAACTGGAGCTGCTAACTGAGAAACACAAGGAACAGATGCAAAAGATGGAGGCTCAAGAGAGAAGCTTCAGGGAATACATAGCCCAGCTGAGAGAGAAGTTGGAGAGGGAAAGAGAAAGCCTTCAGAGAGAGCAGGAAGAAATGCTGATGCACAAGCTGAAGGTGAGTCTGCACAGAGCCTGGGCAGTGCTCCGTGGACAGTGTCCTGGTTCCTGCGGAGAGGGAGGGCCAAAACTAATAGAAATGCATGATCCCAGGGAGAATCACATAAGACATACTACTTGTTAAAACCTCAAATCTTTCTGGATCCTGCTGGGGCTCTTAAATCCACAAACTCCAAAGGCTTAGGTAGTGTGAGAATTTGTAGTATGCAATTAACATCCCTAAGGGTGCTGGGTTGCTGTTTGTGATGATTGTTAGGATGGTTTCATTGGTCCTCAGTTAAATACGGCCTTAGTCCACTAGTCCTTAGGATTCTTGGTTCAGCCATCAAACAGACCTAAAAGAACTCCAGCTTATCTTAAAAGTATCAGAAAAACGTGAAATACAGGATTCTGAAAACTCTAAAATTTGCTGCATTTGTTTCCAGATCTTTGTGAGTCGTCCAGCAGAGCACAGACGAAAAGTAGTTCTTTGACTCAATCTGATACTTGATAGCGAGTGTTCTAGAGCACATCAGCAGTTCCCATTTGTGTTAGACGTGTGTGTTCATGCTACCTTGGTGGAACTGAGAAATACTTAGAATTAATCCTACATCCCTCTGAAGGACATCCTCACTGCTGGAACTCACATGAGGGTAGTTCACATGTCTGACCTAGCCTGACCCCACCGCACTCTTGGGGGGATGGTGCTGAGGGAATCTGGGAAGGTGTACACCATGGGTACTCCCACTCTGCAGGATCGACTCATCAAAGAACGCTCTTGGTGATAGTGCAGTAGACATGGTTCTTCAGTGCTGAAACTGTTAGACTCAAAACCCTTATTCTTGATAATAGAGGATTTTCAAAGGTGAACCCCTTCTTTTTTGTAGGTCCAAGAAGAACTTCGTAACGAGGGATTTGAAAAGAAATCTGAGAGGTTGTGTACAGAGATACAGCTATTGAAAAAAGAGATTGAGGCAAATAAAGAAGGTAAACATTTGTTGGGTCCGTGGATTGTTGATGTGACTGATGGAGTGTTTGGTGAAGAAGTACCGGCTCCTACTGAGTTACCTGGTGTGAGGATGAAGATTCTCAGCTCACAATGACATACATTCAGAATTCCTTTTAAGGATTTGTAAAATAAGGGTTTTTTGTGAGGCTGTGACTTATTTTGGAAGCATGTGTCACATTAGTTTCTTTAAATAAAAATTTAAAGATCAACAGTGGCTAATGATTACTAAGGTCGGACATACAAAAGACATACTTCATTTTGATCAAATAAAAGAAATGGTAAACAAGATTGTTAAAAGGTAAATGTAAGGAAAAGCTGAATTTGCAGTTGCAGCAACACAGATGAAATACAGCATAATAAAATCATCAGAGCTGACCATTGCTTTTCTTCTCTCTTTCCAACGTGTGGAACAGCTGAGCAGGCTAAGAAGGAAGCAGCTGAGAAGCAGCAGGAGCTGCTAACTGAGAAACACAAGGAACAGATGCAAAAGATGGAGGCTCAAGAGAGAAGCTTCAGGGAATACATAGCCCAGCTGAGAGAGAAGTTGGAGAGGGAAAGAGAAAGCCTTCAGAGAGAGCAGGAAGAAATGCTGATGCACAAGCTGAAGGTGAGTCTGCACAGAGCCTGGGCAGTGCTCCGTGGACAGTGTCCTGGTTCCTGCGGAGAGGGAGGGCCAAAACTAATAGAAATGCATGATCCCAGGGAGAATCATAAAAAGCATATGATTCATTAAAACCTCAAATCTTTCTGGATCCTGCAGAGGTCCTTATATCCACATGACTCCAGCACTTTCTGTAGTGTTAGTCTTTTTTTTTTTTTAATATTTATTTATTTTTAGAAGAGAGAACACCAGTGGCGGGGGGGTGGTGGGGGCAGCGGGAGGCAGGCAGAGAGAGAGGGAGACACAGATTCTGAAGCAGGCTCCACACTCTGAGCTGTCAGCACAGAGCCCAATGCAGGGCTGGAACCCATGAACTGTGAGGTCATGACCTGAGCTGAAGTTAGATGCTTAACCGACTGAGCCACCCAGGTGCCCCTCTACTGTTAGTCTTTGAAGTGAACAAATGACACCCACAGATTGATAGGCTGCTGTTGTCAGTGACTATAGCATTTTCTCTTAATGCTTGGATTGGGTGGGACCTTAGTATGATAGTCGTTAGGATTTTAGTGCAATTATCAGATATATCTAAAATAGATCTACTGGGTTTAAAAGTATAATATTATGCCTGATATGAAATTTAGAATTCTGAAAGCCTTAAAACTTGCTGTATTTGTTTCCAGATCTGTTTGAGTTACTCTATAAAGCCCAAGAGAAGCCTTATTCCAATATGCAGCTTGATAGCCTGTTTTATGCATATTGTTAGCAATTCTCATTTTTTTAGATGATTTTGGCCATGGTGCCTCAAGCAGAACTGAGAATTAGAACCAAATCTGCATTCTTTCCCAAAGGGCATCATTATAACTGGAATACATTTCTGTAATAGTTTTCAGTCTTGACTCAACATCTCCCCACCCTCAGTGAGATGATCCTGAGCAAATTAGGAAGTTAAACGGCATAAATACTCTTAATCAACAGCTTCAGACACATGGATATATTGAAAAACCCCATCAAAGAACACTAAGGGTAAAGAAGTAGATGGATATGCTTAGCTTAGCTGCTAGGAGTTAAACATGAAACCAGACTTGATAACTGGGGATTATCAAAAGTGAACTCTCCCTTTTATAAATCCAAGAAAAACTGCTTTTGAAGGATTTAAAAATCTGAAATCACAAACAAAATAAGCTCAGAATTCCTGTTAGGAAATTATAGAATGAGGCTTCTTTTGTTAGCTGTGATTCATTTTTGAGGTATATGTGTCATGTTAGTTTCATTTAACAAAAGTTTACAACTAAAAAGTAATTATGTAAATATATGAAGGCCTTACCCAAAAACTATAAACTTCATATTGATTAATTTGAAGAAATGAGAAACAAATTAAAAGATACAGTGGGAAAAAAAGACCAAATTTCCAGTAGCATCAAAACCAATATGATACTACAGAATAAAATTATGAAGTATGTAAGAGTTACATGAGCAAAATTTTTAAATACTATGTAAAACACAAAAGTTTATAAAAATGGACAAAAAATAAAATGTCAATATTATTTAAGTTAATATGGACATTTAATGTGATCCAAAAACAAGTCAAACATAATTTTTCAGGAGGTAGAAAAATTAATTCTGAAGGTTTTATGGAAAAGCCACAAGCAAAAATATACAAGCAGTTCTGAAAAAAAGACAAATGAAAGGGAACTAGCTTTAGCTACATGTTAAAACATCCCAACAGTTAGCATTGTGGTACTAACATCTGAATATTGAAACAATCACAAAACAGACTTCGAAGTTTAGAAATCAGTGCATGAGGCCCCTGGGTGGTTCTGTTGGTTGAGCATCTTACTCTTGATTTCAGTTCATGTTATGATCCTAGGGTCGTGGGATCAAGCCCTACCTGGCACTCCATCCATACTGAGCATGGAACCTGCTTGAGATTCTCTCTCTCTCTCTCTCTCTCTCTCTCTCTCTCTCTCTCTCTGTCTCTCCCTCTCTACTCAAGCTCTCTCTTTCCCTTTAAGATTAAAAAAAGAAAGAGGGGCGCCTGGGTGGCTCAGTTGGTTAAGCGTCTGACTCTGGCTCAGGTCATGATCTCGGGGTTTGTGAGTTCGAGCCCCACATCAGGCTCAGCACTGATGGCTGAGAGCCTGGAGCTTGCTTTGGATTCTGTCTCCCTCTCTGTCTACCCCTACCCCATTCACACTGTCTCTATCTCTCAAATATAAATAAATATTAAAAAATTACTTAAAAAAAGAAAGAAAAATTTGCAAAATAATGCAGAAATTCAGCAGATGATAATTTGGGCATATTCTTTTGTGAAGGAATATGGGATATTCAGCAAATTGTGTTTGAACTATAGGCAGCCATCTGAAAAAGAAAAGTTGGGGTCTCCTTTACATGTAAATTTCAAGATGGTCCAAGTAAATTTCACGTGGTTCAAAGATATAAACATGAAAAATTACATAAAATTAAATCATAGGGGGGAGTTAAAAAATAATGATATGAGAATAGGTAGGACCTTCCTTTTTTAAAAACATTTTTTAATGTTTATGTTTGAGAGACAGTCCGACAGACAGTGAGTGGGGGAGAGGCCAAGAGAGAGGAAGACACAGAGTCTGAAGCAGGCTCCAGGCTCTGAGCTGTCAGCACAGAGCCCAGTGTGGGGCTTGAACTCACAAATGGTGAGATCATGACCTGAGCCAGGGTCAGACGCTTAATTGACTGAGCCACCCAGTTGCCCCGGTAGGACCTTTCTAAGTATGACATAATGAACATAGATTAAAGAAAATATATTTAAAAAATTTTTGAGTGTTGTTGACACAGAATGTTACATTAGTTTCAGGCGTACACCATAGTGATTTGACAAGTTTATACATTATGCTATGCTCACAGGTTTAGCCAGCATTAGTCCCTATACATTGCCTTTGCAATATCATTGGCTGTATTCCCTATGCTGTGCTTTTTATTCCTGTGACTTATTCATTCCATAACTGGAAGCCTTTCCCACTCCCTTCACCCATTTTGCCCATTCCCCACACCTCCCTCCCCTCTGGTAACCGTCAGTTTGTTCTCTATATTTATTTGTCTGGTACTACTTTTTGTTTGTTTATTCATTTGTGGTTTTTTTAGATTCCACTTATGAGTGGAATCAAATCAAAACTATAGTGAGATACCACCTCACACCAGAATGGCGAAAATCAAAAAGACAAGAAATAACAAGTGCTGACGAGTATGTGGAGAAAAATGAATCCTCATTCACTCTTCGTGGGAATGTAAATTGGTATAGCCACTATAGAAACAGTATGGAGGTTCCTCAAAAAATTAAGAATAGAAACTCTGTATGATCCAGTAATCCCACTACAGGGTATTTAACTCAAAGAAAACAAAAACACTAATTCAAAAAGTGCCTCCCCAATGTTTCTTCTAGCATTATTTATTAGCAGACAAGATATGAAATGAATCTAAGTGTCCTTCGATAGATGAACAGATAAGGAAGATGTGGTATACGCATGCAATGGATTATTACACAGCCATAAAAAAAGGATGGGATTGTGCCATTTGAGACAACCTGGATGGAACTAAAGGATATTATGTTAAGTGAAATAGGTCAGACTGAACTAGATGAAAGAAAATACTGATAAATTCATCTGTCTATGAAAAAAAGGTTCTTCATAGAAAAACATAAGCAAAGTAAAAATACAAATGGCAAAATGAGTTCATTTTAATATGTATCAGAAAAAATTGGTATAATTTATATAAGCCATAAGGTTCCCTTTAAAGTTCTGAGAAAAAGAACAACCCTATCCCCCCAAAATGGACAAATATATTAGAAGAAATGAGATATATTCAACTTCACTAATAATATGAGATGTGCAAAATAAAGTTTTAGAGTTTCATCTCTAAGATTAGCAAAGAAAAACACATTTGATGAGATTTTAGATTGCCAAGGATTTGGAGAAGTAGGAAATTTCCTATATTTTCTAGTAAGTGCAAATTCTATATCATGGTGTTAAATGCACATACCTTTGATCCAGCAAGTTCAAATTTAGGGGTTTATCTTATAGATTTAATTGTCCATGTGCCAAATGTCATACATACTAGGATATATGTGCTAGCAGTTGTGTGTGGCAAAAAAATCACAGAAAAAAAACCTCTCTCTGTGTCAAGTGCTGGTAATAGAAACTATGGGTCATTTCCACAGAAGAGAATTCTCCAGTCACTATGATGAAAGGGAAAACTCATATTTGAATGTAATATGAGGAGATCTCTAGATTTAGCATAAAGTAAAAGAAAAAACAAAGATGCAGAAAGTATGCATAGTTGCTACTAGTAAATTTAAATATGATGAATATATACATTATATGTCTCAGGAAAAATATGAAATAAGTTAGTAACTATGGTTATGACCTAGGACAGACCTGAGTAGATGATGTGATGCTTGAGAGGGTAGCTAACTTTATATCATATATCCTTCTCCATGCCTCTTACATTTTGTATGGTATGTATTTTTACATATTCAGAAATAAAGACCTAAAACCACTAAAATGAAAATTAAAATAGAAATACATGGAAAGGGAACAATAGTAACAGGGTGGAAGTGACTATACTCCTTGAAACAGCATATACTTCAGTGCAGTAGGAAGAGTCTGCTGGTTACAATAGGGAGCTGGAAACCATAAGACATGCATCCTAATCTTGCTTTAATTATGACCTTTCAATGTTCCAGTTTCTAATTTCTTTTTTTACTGAGGTATAACTGGCATATCACATTATATTAGCTTCAGGTATACAACATACTGGCTCAGCATTTGTATACACTGGGAAATGATCAGCCCCGGTCTAGTTGCCAGCCATCACTGTGCAAAGTTACAGTGTTTTTTTCTTGTGATAAGAACTTTTTAAGATTTACATCTTGGCAACTTTCAATATATATATACTACACTATTATTGACGATAGTCACCATGCTGTATATGACATCTAATTTCTTTTGATATACAGTCACTTGGAAAGTTTGCTGGAATGCCTCTTTGTTCCAGCCCCATGCTTATAAAGGGGTGAATTAGAAAATTGTTCTTCAGTATCAACTAGATTTTTCTGGAATTCCTTTCCCAGCTGCCTTGTGCTATAGAATGTGATATAACTAGAATGAACTACTTGTGATTCTGCAAGCCACACATGTTATCTTTGGATTCTGCATCTTTGTATATTGTATACAGATTTCATAAAACAACCCTGCTCCATACTACATTGTCATTATTTGCTAGCCCCTATCTGTCCTGAAGGTGTCCTATGTCCTGACTTCCCAAGGCGGTTGATGATCAGTTCCTCCTCTGTGTTCCTTATCATCACTCCTGTCAGAACACTTTTTACATAATTGTGAGACTGAAATGACCTATTTGCAGCCGTCTCCTCTCCTCTGCCTCTTGATCTCAAGTGCTCAGTCTTTTTCATCATTGTATCTCTAACTCCCAGCACAGAGCCCACCACAAAGCCCCAGATGTTCAAAAATGTTGGAATATGGGAGCTGCCATCCTTTAGGGCCCCAGTTCACTGTGTTTTCACTGGGTCAGCTTCTGTGTAGAGTTCTCAAAAGGATACAGTTTTAGGAACTAGTGCAGAAGGGGCTCCTTGAGACAGAGAGGACATACCTGCTCCTTTTTACCTGCTGCCCTGTTCTCTCTGAGGAACTGAACAGTCTATGTGCTCTGTGTTCTTCAGACTCCTTTCTGAGGCAATTACCCAGAAACACAGTCACCACATTTAGCTCAGAGGCCAATTATGACATTTAAGTCGTTTTTAAAATGCCAGAATACTGCATACCTCTCATTTCCACTAGTGGTTTTTTAAGTTCAAGCTAATTCTGCTGAAATAAAATGATGTACTTTTTTGTTTGTTTCCATTGCATCTATTAATAATATTTTTTTTAAATGCTAGGGACACCTGGATGGCTCAGTTGGTTAAGCGTCTAACCTCAGGTTAAGTGTCCGACCCCAGCTCAGGTCATGATCTCATGGCTCATGGGTTTGAACCTCACATTGAGCTCTCTGTTGTCAGAACAGAGACCACGTTGGATCCTCAGTCTCCCTCTCTCTCTGCCCCTCCCCCGCTCACACACGCTCTCTCTCTCTCTCTTTCCCCCTCTCTCAAAAATAAATAAACATTTAAAAAAATGCTAAAAAAAATTCATTCTCAATTCCCCAACGGTTCTCATCTTTCCCTTTTGATCAAGTAACTTGTGATTCATTTCCTCGGAACCAGTTAAAAACTGAACCTGTTCACTGCCATTTTCACAGAAAAAAAACAGTGCCAGAGATGGAGGGAAGATGGTTAGATGAGGGCAACAGCTCTGCCCAGGTTCTACCTATGGGAAGGCTGAGCGGAGAGTCACAGAAGGCAGACCAAAGGGCTGGTGACCTCACCCTGATGTAGTCTAAAACCAAAGAGGGCTGGAGAGGAGATAGCATAACCCATCAACGGCTTTAGAGGATATCTCATGGGCTTGTGGTCAAACCCAGAAAAACTGACAGCATGAGAAGAACAAGGAGACCAGGGAGGCAGTCTTGCAGAAAGTTTCACAATTCTCCCACATTGGGAGGTGCAGCAAGCCTAGAGGTCTCTCTCGTTTTGGCAGAAAAACTTTCTCTAGTGTTGGGAAGTCACAGAGATGCCACAGACATTGAGAGAGGCTGTGTATGAGGGGATGCATGCTTGTTTCACCAAACACAGTGGTCACAGACCAGAGAGGTGGAGCTCATGATTCTGATGCAGAAACTACAAAACCCATAAGCAGGGAGAGTGGCCTTTCAGGGAGTAACCCTATACCACTCAACCTGGTGAGTTTCACAGAGGAACTGGTAACTTTGGGGGTAAGGGTTGTCACATAAAAAGGTCTTAAACGGCTGGAAGAGAAAGGGATAAAAGTGTTCCAGGGATCTCAGGAATCGAGGGCAGTACTGGGGACTGGGTCGACAGATGCACAAGAAACAGCACCAAAGAGATTTCCTGCTCAGTAGTCAGTTGGTGAGGGGGAAGAGGATCCAAGAGACAGTTGAAGGGAGCAAAAATGGGGTCCAGAAGGTGAGTCTCTGGAGGCTGGATCAAAGGAAAGACCACACACTGGGCACCAGTGATGAAAGACAACTCTGGACCCCAAATGGGGAGGTGATGGATGGAAGTGAGTGGGTGGAACAGACTTACGGTGGCTGTCACAGGGCCACAGGGAAATATATGGCCACTGGGTCACAGAGAGCTTCTTCCAGCCTGGATGGGAAGGCACAGTCTCACAGAGGAGCTCCCTTGACATCTGGGTGGTAGAAGGCACAGAGGTCCTCATATTGACAGTGGCCCTTTTTGCCAAAGTGTTGGCAGACACGGCAGTTGGATTTGTCTTTCATAACCTGCAGGGCATCTCTGGACAGGCATGTATTTTTAATAGAAGACCAACTGTTGAGCCGTCAAGGATTTCCCTGCTCTTTGTGAAAGCCTCCCCCGGAAGGACCGCCATGGCCTGGTCTAGGAAAGAGGTTCAGTATTGGCTTCTACCAACATAGATCATATGGGCCACACCTGGGGCGTAGGCCTTGAATTGAGCCCCTGCCCTGGGGAGGAAAGGGAGACCCAGCAGTGATGGAAGCATTGCTCCCCTTGATCCTGAAGGACCTCTGTGAAGAAAGTCTGCATTCTTTTCTGTCTGATTCCTTTCACTCAACATGTATGTGAGATTCATCTAGCTTTGCCTGTAGCAGGAGTTCATTCATTTTCTTTGGAGTGTAACACACCCCAGTGCATGCACACTCAACAACTTATTTATCCATTTTACTGGTGGTAGACATGTGGGTAGATTCCAGTTTGGGGCTGACTTGGAGTCACCAGGCTTTCCATTGGCCATGGGGGGAGGGCCCAGAAGGCTGGGTGATCTGATAGGATTCCCATCCTCTTCATCTTCAGTCTCTTCCTGCTCTGGCAGCAGGGGCTGTGGTGGGCGGTTGCTGCTGCTGATTCTGCTTTTTTTTCATTTGGGCATCGTGGTTGCTGCAGTGGCTGCAGTGGGATTTGGAGGTCAGCGAAGAAGGGCAAAATTATGCTCTTTTATATAGGAATCCGTATCTCCTGAAAATGCCCACAGGCTGACAAAGTGATGGAATCTACACAGTGTTTAGAGAGCCATCAGAAAGTGACACTATGATCAGTCTTCTTCATTCTCGCTAAAGTCTTTTTTAAACATATTTTTATTTTATTTTTTAACTTAAATTTTAGTAAACATACAGTGCAATATTGGTTTCAGGAGTAGAATTCAATAACTCATCGCTTACATACAACACCCAGTGCTCATCACAAGTGCCCTCCTTAGTACCCATCACTCATCTAGCCCACCTCCCACCCACCTCCTTCCATCAACCCTCAGTTTGTTTTCTTTTAAGTCTCTCATGATTTGTTTACCTCTCTTCTCTTCCCCCCCCGTTTCTCATATGTTCATCTGTTTTGTTTCTTAAATTCCACATATGAGTGAAATACTATGGTATTTGTCTTTCTCAGATTGACTTATTTTGCTTAGGATAATACATTCTAACTCCATCCATGTTACTGCAAATGGCAAGACTTCATTCTTTTTGTAGCTGAGTAATATTCCATTGTATATATACATACCACCTCTTCTTTAGCTGTTCATCAGTCACTGGACGTTTGGGCTGTCTCCATAGTTTGGCTATTGTTCATAATGCTATAAACATTGGGGTGAATATATATTTTTATATCCTTTCAATAAATACCTAATGGTTCAATTGCTAGATAGTAAGGTAGTTCTATTTTTAGTGTTTTGGACCTCCAAACTGTTCTCCAGAGTGGCTGTACCAGTTGCATTCCCACCATCAGTGCAGGAGAGCTCCCCTTTCTTTGCATCCTCGCTAATACCTGTTGTTGCCCGAGTTGTTAAATTTAGCCATTCTGACTGGTGTGAGGTGGTATCTCATTATGGTTTTATTTGTATTTCCCTGATGATGAGTGTTACTGAGCATCTTTTCATGTGTCTGTTAGCCATATTGTTCTCTTCTTAGGAAAAGTGTCTATTCGTGTCTTCTGCCCATTTCTTAACTGGGTTATTTGGTTTTTGATTGCTGAGTTAGATAGGTTCTTTATATATTTGTAAATATCTTCTCCCATTCCATAGGCTGCCTTTTAGTTTTGCTGATTGTTTCCTTCACTGTGCAGAAGCTTTGTACCTTGATGAAGTCCCAATAGTTCATGTTTGCTTTGGTTTCCTTTCGCTTCAGTCATGTGTCTAGTTAGAAGGTGCTCCAGCAGGGGTAAAAGAGGTTGCTGCTTATGTTCTTTTCTAGGAATTTGATGGTTTCCTGTCTCACATTTAGGCCTTTCATCCATTTTGAATTTATTTTTGTGTGTGGTGTAGGAAAGTGGTCCACTTTTATTTTTCTGCATGTTGCTGTCCAGTTTTCTGAGCACCATTTGTTGAAGAGACTCTTTTTTCATTGGGTGTTCTTTCCTGCTTTACCAGAGATCAGTTGACTATATAGTTGTGGGTCCATTTCTGGGTTTTCTGTTCTGTTGCGCTGATCTATGTGTCTGTTTTTGTACCATCACCATAGTGTCTTGATGACTGCTTTGTAACATGGCTCTTAATGGAAAAGCATTCAATACTTACGGATTAGAAGAGCAAACATAGTTAAAGTGTCTATACTACCAAAGCAATCTACACATTTTAATGCAGTCTCTCTTAAAATACCACTGGCATTTTTCCAGAGCCAGAACAAATAGTCCTAAAATTTGTATGGAGCCACAAAAGACCCCAAATAGCCAAAGCAGTCTTGAAAAAAAATCCCAAAACTGGAGGCATGATGTTTCTGAATTTCCTTCTCTCTAAAGTCTTTAGGTCACAGCTCTGTTTTCTTAACAATTGTGAGTCAAAGTTTAGTCACCTTCTACTTTCCCCAACCAAAGCCATTTCATATGGAATGAAAGTCCAGTAGCTGAGTAAGTCCCTGTGAACCACTGATATCACTCAAAGGAATGCATCTCATACTGTCCATATGGATGTTTTGGTAAAGGAAAGAAGCAGGGATAAGCCCTACATCCCCATACGCCCTTCTCCCTAATGCATATGACCAACACACATCATATATACATTATCTTCAGTCTGAACGAGCTGCCTCTTCTTTCAGGACATACTTTTTATTAAGTAACACCTTAAGCATTAGGAAACATACTAGCTGCAGTGAATGATAACCATGGAGGGGGAAGGAATGAGAAACAGTCAATAAAGCAGCATTTACAAGAAGTGATAACAGTTTATGGGGCGCCTGGGTGGCTCAGTCATTTAAGCATCTGACTTTGGCTCAGGTCATGATCTCACACTTTGTGGGTTTGAGCCCCACATCGGGCTCTATGCTGATGGTTTGGAGCCTGGAACCTGCTTTGGATTCTGTGTCTCCCTCCCATTTTGCCCCTCCCGGCTCATGCTCTATTTCCCTCTCAAAAATAAAGAAATGTTAAAAAAAATTTTTTTTAAATAAATGATAACAATTTAGAGATCTGGAAAGGATTAAGATTGAGGTGAAGGACAATAGAGCAGAGTAAAAGGAATCTTCACCACTTTCATGTTTATAAAACATGCCTCTTGTAATAAATTTTGTAAACACCCAAAGATAAGCCTCCTGGTAAAAGGCCTCTTACATAATAGTAAATAATAAATAATTGTTGAATGTTTGAAGTAATCAAACAACAGTTTCAAGCACATCTTGGACAATTTTGTAAGAAGACAAGTTTAAGCCATTCTTGTACATGGTATTTGTATAAAGTAAGATGTCAGTTGCTTGGCCATTTCTACATTACTGTCTCTATTTCCTCAAACTTAGTCTACAGCCTACCTTATTTGGTGCTACCTTCTCACCTCTTAAGCTGGACTTGAATAGTGCTTGGAAATGTATTTATTAAGAAAACTCTTCAATGTTTGCTGTTGGTATAGAAATTCAAAGAAAAAATAGAGTAGTCCTCTCTCCAGGAATATAGGAAATAGGTTAATGAAGCTTAGGAAAGCTGATAAGACCATCTCAGTGATCTCCTTTGTCCTACCTAGTGTCTGCATGGCCAACAGCAGGGGGGAACATACCAGCACAGGAAAATTGTATTACATTTTGCTTGACCCCAATACAAATAATCTGTGTGATCAAAACAGAATTCACTATGAGGATAATGCCCACAAAATGACAGACTAGAAGCTCCAAGCCCTTGTATCCTCATAAAGACATTAAAATAATAATAATAATAACAAAATGACTAAATCTTATAGGACATCTAGAAAACAAACACAACAGCCAAGTGAACCCCCAATCAAGAAAAAGCCACATTGCTCTTTCCCCAAGATTAAGGGATGAACATCAACCAATGTAATTCATGACATTAACAGAATGGAGGGGAGAAAAATGATAGTCTCAATTTATACAGAAAAAGCATCTGGCAAAATTCAATATCTTTTCATGTTAACAGCCCTCAACAAAGTAGAAATAGAAGGAAACTACTTCCATGAAACAAAGGCCATACATGAAAAACTCACAGCTAATTTCACACAATGGTGAAAGGTTGAAAGCTTTTCTCCTAAGATTGGGAACAAGACAAGGATGCATTCTTTCACCAATTCTATTCAACATAATACTGGAAGTCCTTGCCAGAACAATTAGCAAGAAAAAGAAATAGAAGGCATCCAGACTGGAAAGGAAGAAGTAAAATTATCTGTCTTTGCAGATGGCATGATCTTTTGTCTCCAGATTTATTGAGATCTTTTTGACATATAACATTGTGTACACTTAATGTGTGCAATGTGATGACTAGATCTATTTTGTAAAATTATTACCACAGTAAGATTAATTAACACCTCCATCCTTTCACATAATTGTGATTTCTTTTGTGTGTGTGGTGGTAACACTTAAGATCTACTCTCTTAACAACTTAGAAGTATGTAATAGAGTATTTTAATTATAGTGACCATGCTGTGCATTAATTAGATACCATATCTTATTTATCTTATATCTGAGAATTTGTACCCTTTGACCAACATCTTTCCATTTCCCCTAACCCTTAGTCACTGGCAATCTCCATTATACTCTTTATTTCTATGACCTTGCCTTTTTAAGATTCCGTATGTAAGTGGGAATATATACTATTCATCTTTCTGTCTGACTTATTTCATTTAACATAATGCCATCAGTGTTCATCCATTGCAAATGACAGGATTCCCTTATTTTTCATGGATGAATAATATTCCATTCCATTGTCTATAAACAATACACACACACACACACACACACACACACACCTACTTTATCCGTTAATCTATTGGTAAACACTTAGGTTATTTCCATATTTTGGTTACTGTGAATCATGCTGCAGTGAACATGGGGTTCTTATATCTCTTCAAGATAGTGCTTCCATTTCATTCAGAAGTATACCCACAGCAGGATTCCTGGATCATATGGTAATTCTATTACTAATTTTTTGAGGAACCTCCATACTGTTTTCCACTGTGGCTCTATCAATTTACATCCCCACAAACAGTGCACAAATCTTCCCTTTTCTCCACAGCTTTGCCAACACTTGTTGGTTCTTGTCTTTTTGATAATAGCCATTCTCACAGATGGGAAATGATACCTCATTGTGGTTTTGACTGTGTTTCCCTCATGATCAGTAACATTGAGCATCTTTTCATGTATCTGTTGACCATTTGTATGTCTTCTTGGAAAAGTGTCCGATAACCCTTTTTAAATCTGATTTTTTACTATTGAGTTGTAGGAAGTTTCTTATATATTTGGTTATTAACCCATCACCAGATAGATGGTTTGTAAATATTTTCTCACATTCCATATGTTGCCATTCTATTTTGCTAATTGTTTCTTTTTCTGTGCGGAAGCTTTTTAGTGTGATGTCATCCCACGTATTTTTGGTTTTGTTGCTTGAGCTTTAGGTATTACCAAAAAAAATCTTTACCAAAACCAACCTCAAGGAGCTTTTGACCTATGTTTCTTTCTAGTGGTTTTATAGTTTCAGGTCTTGCATGTAATTCTCTAATCCATTTTGAGTGAATTTTTGTGAGTGGTGTGAGGTAGGTGTTTCATTCCTCTGCATGTAGTCATATAGTTCTCCCAACATCATTTATTGAGAAACTATGTAGTCCTTTCCCCACTGAACTTTCTTGGCCCCCATATCAAATATCAGTTGATTGTAGGTGCATGGGTTTATTTCTGGGCTCTCGATTCTATTCCATTGGACTATATGCCTTTTTATCCTGGCATCACACTGTTTTGATTACTGAAGTTTTGTGATGAAGTTTGACATCAGGAAATTGATACCTCTACCTTTGTTCTACTTTCTCAGGACTGCTTGCTTAGTTTATTTGGGATCTTTTGTGATACCATATAAATTGTAGGGTTATTTTTTTCTATCACTGGAATTTCATATCATTGGAATTTTGATGGGGATTGTATTGTTTGCTAATATCTGATTTAGAATTTTTGCCTCCTTATTTATAATTGACATAACACTATTTTTATACAACTGTGGTCCTATTTGGTATTAAGGACTTTCTCAAATAATGTTAGATAACATACCTTATTTGTTTGTTTATTTATATTATTTTTGAGAGAGAGAGAGAAAGAGAAAGAGAGAGAGCAAGAGGGGTAGACAGAGAGGGAGACAGAGAATCCCAAGCCGACTCTGCACTGACAGCCTAGAGCCCAATGTGGAGCTCAAATTCACGAACCATGAGATCATGACCTGAGCTGAAACTAAGAGACAACTGACTGAGCCACCCAGGCACCCCAACATGCCTTATTTTTGATGCCCAACAAGAATTTGCTTTTTTAATTTTTATTAAAAATTATTTTAAAAATATGTATTTATTCTTGAGAGATAAACAGAGCGTGAGCAGGAGAGAGGAAGAAAGACACACACACACAGACTCTGAAACAGGCTCCAAGCTCTAAACTGTCAGCACAGAGCCTGTTGTGGGGCTTGAACCCACAAACTGTGAGATCAGAACCTGAGCCAAAGTTGGACACTTAACCGACTGAGACACCCAGGCACCCTCCAACAAGAATTTATATAAAAAATATTGCTACAAAAAAAAACACAACAACTATTGTTACATGTTTATTTATAGAAATCACATTTAAATCATCTAAATCTTGAAGTTTTATTATAAAGAATTCTCACTGATCCAATTTCTTTAATAGATACTAGACGTTTCTGGTTTCCAGCGACAGGAAGCACAAATTCCCTAAGGATATCATTGTGCGTGATGGTGAGTAAGTCCACTCATTCTTCCAACTCTTGTTCCTAAAACCTATATATTAACCTTCTGGGGGCAGAACACTGTATAAAGGCTGTAGGTTTAAGGTGTAGGTATACTGATCAAAGCAGAGACATATAGAAATTCAGATATTATGTTAGATCTTTTTTTCTTCTCTAGGGTAGCTTATATGGATAATTAATGCTTTCAAATAGTAAAGTCTGTCCCCTTTACTTGTGTGAGCTTTCTGATACCCTCAAAAATGGTAAAAAGGAAATATTAAGCGAGAGGAATAATGATTTCCCCTTTATAAATCAGACTTGAGGAGGCTCTGAATGTGTACCATTTAATAATGAGACCCCACATTTAAGTCACAAATTTAACAATTCCTCGACTCCAAATAGATCATTCCTGATGAGTGTTGGAAATGTATAAAAGGACTATACTTGAGGTAGGGTGCACTTATGGATGCCTTCAGTACACCACAACAGAAACCATAGGCTACAGAGAGAGTCATACCAGCTGACTTGTTAAGATGTTCTCCTGATTCTGTTTCTGGAAGAAGAGTGAGGGGTTTGTCATGTTAGTACATTAGTACATCTACTTGAACCTGTCATAGGGGAATCAGAGCAGTCTGCATCTGTGAAGGTCTTCCTGAAAAAAGAATGAGCAAAGTCTAAGACTCCCCCTGTGGTCACCATCAGAGATGTGGCACAGGCTGTCTTACCATGCGTAAGGGTGGTTCGAGGGAGCGGGGCACGTGACTTCAGCCTCTTTGGAGAATGGACACAAAGACTCACTCAGAGAGTAACTTGAAAGACACTTTTGTGAACTCTTAAATATGTTATATTAGCACTTTACTGTCCAACTCTTACTAGAGACTCTTTCCTGCATATCCATCCTGCAAATTAAAACCCTCCATAATTTCAGTTTTCCCTTTAAGACCTATGTTTTTGGTGCAATAAGACAGAACTTAAGGTGTACGTTCTCTGTAGTGATACAGTTTTCAATCCAACATGTAGGCGAGGTGCTGTATTTATCACAGCCAAACCTCTAGGCAGGTTCTGTTGCCTTACATTTTATGTGAGTTCTGAATTTCTCTTCACTTAGTCTGTGGTTTTTAAAGTCCAGAAAATGCAAGTGATTTTGTTCTGTATTGTTTTTACTCTTACGTCATAGTTGCTAAACTCTCCAGTTCTAAAATTCCCTAAGCATGTGAATTATGTCCCTAAACAGCTATTATTTTTTAAGACACTCAATTTTTTAACTGAACAGTTGCAATCATCGCATTTCTGAACTGATTGTTTCATGTCTCTGCTTTTCTGGTACATTTGCAGCTTTGTGGTTTTTCACCAAACTGGGTAGCAGGATGTTAAATGAGACTCTTCCTGTCTGAGAATTTCTGCTGTGCTCTAAAGATGAGTACACAGGGTGCCAAAGAACCACAATTTCTAAAACAACATGGTACCCATTTGGGGGGAGTTAAATTAAGTACCTCATCCTTAATGAGCCCATGGCTATGGTGAACTCCAGTGGAGTCCTAGCATTTTCTCACTACCGTTGTATATTTGCTCATTTCCTTGCTTTGGTCAAAAATATGTTTCCTCTAGTTTTCCTTTGCTGCAAACTGAGTTATCCTTCGAGATGCAGCAGCAATGGCACCTCTCTTGAAACCATCTAAAATCCTTATGAATATAATTAATTGTTGCTTTTGCAGACAACCAAACACTTTATTTTTGACATTATCTTAGCAGGTATTACTTGTCATTTAATAGTAAAATATTCGGGGGCGCCTGAGTGGCTCAGTCAGTTGGGTGTCCGATTTCGGCTCGGGTCATGATCTCAGGGTTCATGGGTTTGAGCCCTGTGTTGGGCTCTGTGCTGACAGCTAGGAGCCTGGAACCTGCTTCGGATTTGTCTCCCTCTCTCTCTACCCCTCCCCTGCTCACATTCTCTCTGTGTCTCAAAAATAAATAAATATTAAAACGGAGAGGGGAAGGGGGCAGATGGGCATGGGGGAGGGCACTTGTTGGGATGAGCACTGGGTGTTATATGGAAACCAACTTAACAATAAACTATTTAAGAAAAAAACAAAACAAAACAAACTTTTTTTTTAATGGTAAAATATTCATCCTCTTCAAGATAGAGGTTTGCCAAAGAAGTTTTCTTTGTTTTTAAATACACAAAAACCATGGAGATGGTAGTTTTGAAGGCTTGGGAGGCATATAATAATGACAAATAGGCAAAATATAAAGTAATTAGCTTTCGTTAGCAGCCTTTAGTTGGGCTGATGACAAAGTCTCAATTTTGAAAATTTCTTAACTTTAAATGAACTATCCTGGCAAGGCTTGATGACATGTATAAAGATACTGTAGGGGCGCCTGGGTGGCTCAGTCAGTTGAGCGGCCGACTTCGGCTCAGGTCATGATCTCACAGTTCGTGGGTTTGAGCCCCACATTGGGCTCTGTGCTGACAGCTAGCTCAGGGCCTGGAGCCTGCTTCGGATTCTGTGTCTCCCTCTCTCTCTGACCCTCCCCTGCTCATGCTGTCTCTCTCTCTCTCAAAAATAAATAAAATATTAAAAAAAAAAAGATACTGTAGAAGTGGAAATTAAAAGGGCTCCCAGGTGTTTCAGTCAGTTAAGCATCTGACTCCTGATTTGAGCTCAGGTCATGATCCCAGGCTCATGGGATTGAGCTCCTCATCAGGCTCCACAGCTGCTTGGAATTCTCTGTCTCTCTCCCTCTGCCCTCTTCCCTGTTTGTACTATCTCTGTTAAAAAAAAAAAAAAAAGTGGAGATTACAAAAATTTTCTTGTTTACTATCTTGTACCAGATATCACAGACAATAAAGGTAGACCTAACTAGCCACCTGTTATTTTAATTTTGCAAATTGAATCTTTCAGTCAAGGGCAAATATGCTCTTTCCAGTTAGTCTCACTGTAAGACATCGAATCTGTTCCTGGAGTAATAGGGTCAGGGCAAGCTGAGGAGTGGCCAAGAAACTAGGATGGTAGATGCTGATAGTACCTATAGTCACCATCAAAGGTGTATCATGAAACAAATTATACTCAAGTCAGGGTGGAGTGGAGAAGTCACAGCCAGCTGAACCTGTGCTGAGGGAAATGAACAGAGGGACATCATGACCTCTCACAGAGTGGCATTAGCGATCCTTTTGTCTTTTCCACATTCACAAATACTTTTTAAAAAATTTTTAATGTTTTTATTTCTGAGAGAGAGAGAGACACAGCGCGAGCAGGGAAGGGTCAGAGAGAGAGGGAGACACAGAATCCAAAGCAGGCTCCAGGCTCTGCAGCTAGCTGTCAGCACAGAGCCCAACGCGGGGCTCGAACCCACGAACTGTGAGATAATGACCTGAGCCGAAGTTGGAGGCTTAACCAACTGAGCCACCCAGGTGCCCCCACATTCACAAATACTTAATGCCGGCATCTAGAACCCAGGTCATAGAGGAAGCTTCTCCTTCTGATATCCATCAGACAAATATAAAAACCACATAATTTTAAATTCTGTCTTTCTCCCCAGGCTCAAAAATACTAACTGCTGAACTAAGGGCAACTCTTCTTTCTATTGGCTCAACCCACACTGTGATTATGAACAAGGTGACATATTTATTACAGCTATTGCACTAAGCTGATTTACTGACTCAAATTCGTGCAGTAACAATTTCTTATTTCCTTTTTTTAAATAAAGATTTCCTCAGTCCCACCAATATCAGAGAAATTTTCTGGTTGTATTTAGCTTCTGTCACAGCAACTAGTGTCTCTTGCTCTTATTCAAGAATATTGTAAGGCTATACTCTAAAACTATTTATTCCTTTATCCCCAGATTTTTATCACCTGAAGAAATGCATCAAATAGATTGATGGCCTGAAACTGCTTAAAGTCTGCATTTCCAGGAACTCCATGTGGTTTAGGATATCATTAGTTTGGGGCTCCTTCTTCTTATGTTTCAGGATGCTAAAAGGGACTCTTTCTATTAGGGGTCCACTAAGAGCCCTGGACTGAGAGCACTAGGTGCCAAATAACAACTAATTCCAAAGCAAGGTGCCACACCAGCTTTTATAGAGCTAGGTTAAACTCAAGACAATATATCAATTGATGAAGAAAAAGCATGTGTCAAAAATCTAACACTCACTCATGATAAAACCTTTCACAAATAAGGAATAGTGGGTACTTCCTCAATTTGATAAAGAATAGCTGCAAAAAACCTACAGCTAACAGCATCTTAATGGTGAAAAACCAGATGCTTTCTCACTAAGATTAGGAACAAGGCAATGATGTCTGCTTCACTACTTTTATTCAACATCATACTAGAAGTCCTAATGAAGTAAGACGAGAAAAGAAAATGAAAGATATATAAAAGATACTTTTTTATGTAGAAAGTCTCAAAACATCAACAGCAAAAACAAAAACTCCTGACACTGATAAGTGATTATATCAAGGTTGCAGGATAAGTTTACATATAAAAATCAATTGCTTGCTTATATATCAGCAAAGAACACTTAGAAGTTGAAATTAATAATAGAATACCATTTAAGTTGAAATTAATAATAGAATACCATTTATGTTAGCACCCCTTAAAAATAAGTACTTAGGTTTCAAATATGAAAAAAAATGTATAAGATCTAATGAAGAAAATAAAAACTCTGTTGAAAGAAAACAAAATGTAAATAAATGGGGAGTTATTCCATATAATGAATGTGAACACTCAATATTATCAAGATGTCAGTTCTATAGATTCAATATAGTCCCAGTAAAAATTTCAGCAAGTTATTTTGTGGATATTGACAAACTGATTCTAAAGGTCATATGGAGAGGCAAAAGACCCAGAATATACAACAAATATTGAAGGAGAAGAAAATTACAGAAACTGAAGCTACCCAACTTTAAGACTTACTATAAAGTTATAGTAATCAAGACTGTGTGGCACTGGAAAATGAATAGAGAAATATATCAATGGAACAGAATAGAGGGACCAGGTATAGACTCACACAACTATAGTTAACTGATCTTTGACAAAGGAGCAAGAGCACATGATGGCTAAAGGATAACCTTTTCAATAAATGGTGCTGGAACAACTGTACATCCATATACCAAAAAAGGATGGAAAGAAGAGAAAAAGAAAAAAGGAAAAGAATCTAGACACAGATCTTACAATTTTGACAAAAATGAATTCAAATTGGGTGATAGGTCTAAACGTAAAATATAAAACTCCTAGGAGATAACATAGAGGAAAATCTAGGTAACTTTAGGTTTGCTGATGACTTTTTGGATATACCACCAAAAATCACAATCCATGAAAAAAAAATTGGTAAGTTGTACTTCATTAAAATTGAAAACTTCTGATGTTCGAAAGACACTATTCAGAGAATGAAATGACAAGATACACATTAAGAGAAAATGTCTACAGAAAACATGTACAAAATATACAAACAACTCTTAAAACTCAAAATAAGAAAACAACCCAATTTAAAAATGGGCAAAAGATCTGAACAGACACCTCGACAAAGATTCACAGATGTCAAGCAAGCATCTGAAAGGATGCCCCACATCATAAGTCTTTAGAGAACCACACTTTAAAACCACAATAAGAGGGGTGCCTGGGTGGCTCAGTCGGTTAAGCATCCGACTTTGGCTTAGGTCATGATCTTGCAGTTCATGAGTTCAAGCCCCGCTTCAGGCTCTGCGCTGACAGCTCAGATCCTGGAGCCTGCTTCAGATTCTATGTTTTCCCCTCTCTGTCCCTGCCCTGCTCACTCGGGCTCTCTCTCTAGAAAACAAATAAATATTTAAAAGAAAAAAAAATTAAAAACAAATAATATACCAATAAACACCTACCAAAATGGCTAAACCCCAGAATGCTGACAATACCAAATACTGTGGAAGATATGAAGTGATAATAATTCCCATTCATTGCTATGCGACTGCAAAATGGTTCGGCCATTTTGGAAGACTTTTTTGTACTCTCTCAATGCTTAACACTTATCATCCAATCCAGGGATTGAGCTCCTAGTTATTTACCAAAATGATTTGAAAACTTAATTTACAAAAAACCTACACACAGATATTGAAAGCAGCTTTATGCATAATTGCCAAAACTTAGAAGCAACCAACATATGCTTCAGCAGGTGAATAGGTAAGTTGTGATATATTTGGTCAATAGAATTTTATTCAATCCTAAAATGAAATGAGCTATCAAGACACGAAAAGACAAAAGCAGACTTCAGTACAATTTGCTAAGTGCAAAGCAGCCCATCTGAAAGGCTACATATTGTCATCCAACTATATGACATTCTGAAAAGGTAAAACAGTAAAAGTATCAGTGGTTCCTAGGGGCTCAGAGGGAGGGAGAGTGGTACGAATAGCTGAAGATCTTTAGGGATATGAAACTATTCTGTAAGACACTATAATGGTCATTATATATTGATCAAGACATATAAAATGTACACTAAGAATGAACTCTAATGTGGAATTTAGTTAATAATCTTTCCACATTGATTCAGCATTCATAACAAATGTATGTGCTAATGTAAGATGTAAAGAATTGGGGGGAACTGGGGGGTGGAGTGGGCTAAGGGATATATGGAAACTCTACTTTTTGCTTTATTTATGTAAACCTAAAATTGATCTAAACAAAATAAAGTCTGTTAATTTGACATAATGTATAGGGCATCAAAGAATGTAATTTTGGGCACCTGGGTGGCTTAGTTGGTTAAGCATCAGACTCTTTTTCTTGGCTCAGGTCATGATCTCACAGTTCGTGAGATCCAGACCCACATTGGACGCTACCCTGACAGCATGGAGCCTGCTGGGATTCTTTCTTCCTTTCTTTTTGCTTCTTCCCTGCTCATGCATGCGTGCACTCTCTCTCCCAAAATAAATGCATCATCGTTAAAAAAAAAAAAAAATGTAATTTCAATTCAGTCAGTTTGACACTATACTCTATTACATTAGATAGGCTTTTTAAAGTTTTATTTTAATTTCAGTTATTTAATATACAGTATTGTATTTGTTTCAGGTCTACAATATAGTAATTTAACACTTCCATACATCACCCTGTGCTCATCACAGCAATTGCACTCCTTAATCCCCATCACCTATTTAACCCATCCCCACACCCACCTCCCCTCTGGTAACCATCAGTTTGTTCTCTGTAGTTAAGAATCTGTATCTTGCAAATGAAAATGAAAACACAACAATCCAAAATCTATGGGATGCGGCAAAGGCAGTCCTAAGAGGGAAATACATTGCACTCCAGGCCTATTTCAAGAAATTAGAAAAAGCGCAAGTCCAAAATCTAACAGCTCACCTAAAGGAACTAGAGGCAGAGCAACAAGAACACCCTAAACCCAGTAGAAGAAGAGAAATAGTAAAAATCAGAGCAGAAATAAACAATATAGAGACCAAAGAAACAATTGAACAGATCAATGAAACAAAGAGTTGGTTTTTTGAAAAAATAAACAAAAGTGACAAACCTGTAGCCAGGCTTCTCAAAAAGGAAAGAGAGAGCACCCAAATAGACAAAATCATGAATGAAAAGGGACTTATGACAACCAACCCCTCAGAAATACAAGCAATTATCAGGGAATACTATGAAAAATTATATGCCAACAAATTGGACAACTTAGAAGAAATGGCCAAATTCCTAAACACACACTCACTACCAAAATGCACACGGGAAAAGATAGAAAATCTGAACAGACCCATAACTAGTGAAGAAACTGAATCAGTTATCAAAAATCTCCCAACAAATAAAAGCCCTGGGGAATTCTACCAGACATTTAAAACGGAATTAATACCAATTCTCCTCAAGCTATTCCAAAAAGTAGAAATTGAAGGAAAACTCCCGGACTCATGTTATGAAGCCAGCATCAGTCTGATTCCCAAGCCAGACAGAGACCCAGCAAAAAAAGAGAACTACAGGCCAATATCCTTAATTAATACGGATGCAAAAATCCTCAACAAGATACTAGCAAAACGAATCCAACAGCACATAAAAAGAATTATCCACCAAGATCAAGTGGGATTCATTCCTGGGTTACAGGGCTGGTTCAATATTCGCAAATCAATCAATGGGATACATCACATCAACAAAAGAAAAGATAAAAACCATACGATCCTGTCGATAGATGCAGAAAGAGCATTTGACAAAATACAGCATCCTTCTTAATAAAGACCCTAGAGAAAGTCGGGATAGAAGGAACCTACTTAAACATCATAAAAGCCATCTATGAGAGGCCTTCAGTGAACATCATCCTTAACGGGGAAAAACTGAGAGCTTTCCCCCTGAGATCAGGAACACGACAGGGATGTCCACTCTCACCACTGTTGTTT